>NC_137924.1:39606036-39608536 GCF_963457725.1 Sprattus sprattus | reverse complement strand
TGCCTCACTCTATGACCTGTTAGCACTGACCCATAGCTAACCTGGACATGTATGATCCCCTGTTGTGCACCCTCCTGCAGCCCCTTCCCTCTCCTTTCACCTCTCCGCTACACCATCACACTGTTTAAAGGTGCAGTATGTAGTTTTTAATGCCTAGCACAAAGATATTTTGTTTCAAGTTGTTTTTTTATGGATTCTTTTTTTTTTCTGGTTCAGACAAATGATACCATCCAGAAACAGAGAATCTGAATAAAAATGTCAAAACTCTTTATCTACGCGTTATATATGTGCGGTGTGTGTGTGCGTGTGCGTGTGTGTGTGTGCATGCGTGTGTCTGTGTGTGTGTGTGTGTGTGTGTGTGCGCGTGTGTGCGCGTGTGTGTGTATCTGCAGTGTGCGTGTGTGCACAGTGTGTGCATGTTATTTGGTTTGCATTGGCACATGCAAATGAGATATCTTTCACCTTGAATCTGAGAGAGAAATAGAGTGAGTGAGAGAGAGAGAGAAAAGAAAGAGAGAGGAGAGAGGGACAGAGGATGAAAGTGATGGATAGAGAAGAGAAGAGCAGAACAGAGAAGAGAAGGAAAGAGGGAGGGAGGGAGGGAGGGAGGGAGGTTGAACCACCACACATCCTTCCTCTCTAGGCTTATCATACCCCCACCTGCCATTAATCTTGATTGGGGAGTCATTTACTAGTTTTGTTCTGAGAGCGTGAAATAATTACCACAATTTCAAGAGAATCTGTCTTTTCTTTCTGTCATAGATGAATACATTCACTGCACAGGCAGACGACTTCACAAGCCATCATCACCTCAGATGTGTGTTTATGTCTGATTTATTCATAATCTGTGTTTAAACTTTGATGGAGTGATACAGAGTGGTAAAACAATGAGAGTAAGAAGTGAATGAAACAAAAGACGAAGGGAAGGGAGAGAGTGAATCCCCGCGGAGGGATGGAGGAAGTGCACAGATGTAAAAGGGGGCTAATGGAGAAGAAAAGCTATGGGAGATAATACTGGCTACCTCCTGGTCACACTCCTTCTCTCTCTCTCTCTCTCTTTCGGTCTCTCCCTCTCTCTCTTCTTCTATCTCTCTCTCCATCTCATCAGCGAGATAGTGAACAGCTGTTTGGGAGAGGAGGGAGACCATCTTTCCTTTGTTGTTTCGAGCTGCTCTAATGGCAGAGCAAGAGGGAGAGAGGGAGAGGAGGAGAGAGACAGAGAAAGGGGGAGGAGACAGAAAGAGAGAGAGAGAGAGAATGAGAAAGAGAGAGAGAGAGGCAGAGAGGGAAAAGAGGAGGTGGTGTGCTCTACATAGAAAAAAACTGATCCAATTATACAATTCCGAAAACACCAAAAGGCTGATATCTGACACCACACACACACACACACACACACACACACACACACACACACACACACACACACACACATACACAGTCACACACATCAGTCTTGCACATATTCATAGAGACAATGGATGCACATAGCCGGTGTGTGTGTGTCAGGGGAGAGGTTGAGTAGGCTGAGTGCATTCTTTCAGCATGGCAGGGGGTGTGGCGTGTGAGTGAGTGTGTGGGGGGGGGGGGGGGGGGGAGGGGGGCGCTGTTCTGGAGGGGAAATACAGTTTCCCTCCACAATAACACCATTCTCCATCTACAGAGACGCCTTTCAGGAAGCTACGCGCGCACACACACACACACACACACACACACACACACACACGCACACACGCACCAGCGTACACACAAGCACATACACACTCATTTACACACACTATCATGCCGCCTCTTCCCGAGACACACATTCACATGTGTAGACCCTCATATCCTCTGTCTTCCTGACACACACACTCACATACACACCCACACTTTCTCTGCCTCTTTTTTTGCACCATGCTCTTAGGTTGGTGTGTAATGAGATTTGTCTGAGCTGGAAATGGGGACACTATGAAGCTGTGAGCCAGTATAAACCCATAGCCTGTTTTACTTGTGTGAAGCTATTAGTGGAAGGGCTTCAAAGAATATCAATTATTCATCTTCAGTTTAGACAACAGTCTGCCATTACTAAGACAGAGAGACAGACAGAGAGAGAGAGAGAGAGAGAGAGAGAGAGAGAGAGAGAATCAGAGTGGGCATGTGGCCACCCAACATAACATGACAAAAGAATAAAACACAAAAACACCAACACTATTTTAAACACAGACTTGTGTCTAATATGCTCTGATGTTACAATTACCAGCAGGGGATGCGTTTCCATGCCTACGTCATGTCCCCTCAGACAGCCATTGCGACCCATAACTTTATATCTTCGCAGTTCACATGTCAGAGGGTAAGTCAGGTGTAAGTATACCAATAGCATAATAAACAGCTATTAGTTGATTGCAATTCATCATTTGTTACCATTTGAAAAAATCTAATTTGGACAGGCTAGGTAGCCAGTATCTAAGCAACGTTACATTTTGGCTCACTAAAGTCTGTGTAAGGACTTACAAGCCTGAGC
>NC_137924.1:39598536-39601036 GCF_963457725.1 Sprattus sprattus | reverse complement strand
ACACAGCTGTTGATGGTCCACACACACACACACAACACACACACACACACACACACACACACACACACACACACACATCACTACCTAGAGCATCCCACACTCCTCTATTTCACTTCTCTCTGACAAGACAGAGCGGGAGGAGGCAGAGAGGGAGAGAAAGAGAGAGGGAAAGAGAAACAGTCCAAAAAGAGAGAAGCATGAGAAAGAGGAAAACAGAAATTCTGGGAAGGAAGAAATGACACAGTCCTCAGAACTGTGTGAGCTGTATTCCTTGTGCTTCTTAGGAAAGCAATGAGGCAAAACCATTACCCAGAATCAGCTATATCCAGGTATAACCTCAGAAACACAGACACACACACACCACGAAGAGAAGATCGTCCTGCACTCTAAGAAAAAAACCTCAAAATGGTTCACAATTAAGTAAAGTTGTTTTACAACCATTTACATACAAATTATCTATGTGAGATTCAGCACAAAAACCTTTGCTTATACTAAATAAATCATTATAACTTTATGTATGTCTGTGTGCATCAATCCTTTAGTGCAAATACTACACAATTATGACTACATATTGTTGTAATTGGGAGTGTTTCTTTTCACACTGTATGGTTCTGTATGGCACTGTATGGCAATATGTGGCAATATATGGCATGCACTAAAAGATATGTGACATTCTGTACAGTATGCAGTTTATAATAGTGGATTATAATAGATTACAATTATACAATTGTACAACATGAGTGGGCTGTGTCTGTGAAGTGTGTAGTTTTGTTGCGGGCATGTTTGCCATTAGCATATGGGTACATTTGCCAGGAGCAAATCAGGTGGGTCTCTGGCCATTACTCAGTGGAGGCCCTACCCAAAACCTCAATGACTCAGTCACCCAACCACCAGCTCTCTCACACACACACACACACACACACACACACACACACACACACACACACACGCACACACGCACACACGCACACACGCACACACGCACACATGCACACACACACACACACACACACACACACACACACACACACACACACACACACACACACACACACACACACACACACACACACACACACACACACACACACACACTCACACACCACACTGATGACAAGCTAGACCCAGTCTGGACTGGTCTACACCACATGGAACAGGAGGGCACAGACACACAAACACACAGAGAAACATTCTTACAGGAGCACGAAAACATGCACACACACACACACACACACACACACACACACACACACACACATACACACACACACACACACACGCACACATGCACACGAGCAGACACACACACACACACACACACACACACACACACACACACACACACACACTCACACACGCACACACGCACACACGCAGACACACACACACACACACACACACACACACACACACACACACACCACATCGTTTTTGTGGTCGAGTGTGTTGTAGGTTTTGCCACAAACAAACAAACACACACGTGTATGCAAACAAACAAAGGCAATACTCTCAACCAGCCAGGCAGATGTATAAACGTCATCAGACTGAAATACTAGAACCCAACACCTACAAACACACACACACAAACACACACAGACACACACACACAAACACCCACACATACGCACACACACAAACACCCACACATACGCACACACACAGTCTGATATTAAACACACCGAGTCTCAGACAGTTGCGTGCACATACATTTCGTCAGACGCTGAGATTCCAGAACACTCCCCCTCCAACCCACACACACACACACACACACACACACATACAGGTCTGTTGTCTGGTGTCTCACCTTCGGGTGTAGTGTCTGCTTCGTGGTCACCAAGCCGGCAGTGGTGGGCGTGACCACGCCCCCTCACTAACATTCAGCCAATCGGGGTGGAGTATGGGGCGGGTCCATGCCCAGCACTGTCAGACGCCAGGCCCCCACATTCTAAACCACAGTGTTATGACTGGGCCTTTCCCAAGCTCATACTTCTCTCTCTCTCTCTCTCTTTCTCTCTCTCTCTTTCTGTCTCTCTATGAACATTTATTCACTCACATTCACACACATCCACTCACCCACTTTACAGCTGCTGCATTATAAAATCATATATCTCTGGCACTTAACATATTGTGAAAATTTCAAGTAGACAACAGTTAGTATAGATACAAACTGTAGTATAGCACTGAAAACCCTATTGCAAATGCCCCCTTGGATTAATCGGGTTTTGGTAGGTTTTGGTAACTTAAGCAGTAGGACCACGACTCAGTCCCAAGTGCCCAACCTCTGGCACCACACTTTACCGTGATCACCAACAGTCACCACAGAGCATGACTGTTATCAGCCAGGCGTCCATAAATCTTAACGACCACACACAGTAAGCTCCAAAGTATACGTTATGATAGAGCATAATCATTACCTGGCAACCACACCAGTGCGACAGGCACCATCGCCCTCCCGGCCCGCTCTGATTGTTCCTTCTGGGCCCCCGTTGTTTTTTTTTTT
>NC_137924.1:39583536-39588536 GCF_963457725.1 Sprattus sprattus | reverse complement strand
TGGTTTGCAATATTGTTGACTGGGGATACAGTTTTTGGACAAATGACTGCACAAAGGCTTAGGGAAAAGCCAGTGCTATCTCAAGGCACTCTCTGAGGCTCCAGCGTGCAACATGAGATGTGAAAGAAAGCCCCTTTGTTTTTTGTTTTTAACCTGGAGCGCATACAATGTCACACATTAGCTGGCAGAGATTTCCACCATTAAAATCCTGTACTGTCTGACACAAGGCTCTTGTGGCTAAATACCTCCAGAATGAGTCAGGTCGGCGAAGCAAGCAAGCGCTGAGGTAGGCTAGAGAACATAGGGAGAGGTGATTTGCGGGTGATTTAACGGGTGATTTAAGGTGTAACTCACCTCTCTGCAGATAGGAACCATTCCTCCTGGTCCCCCTGTGGCCCCACCCCTGTGCAACACCCTCTGCATTCGCTGCTGAAGTAAGTGGGCGTGGCTGGCAGCGGATGTTGGGGGCGTGGGCTGCATGCTGGGCCCACGGTAGGAAGGTCCCATTGGCCCGTGGCCAGCCGGTGGGAGACCGGTGTTCATCTTCTGCTGGGTCCCTGGGTCAGGGTCGAAGTGGCGCAACGGCTTGGTGTTGTTGAAGGAGAACGAGTCCTGGCCCCCGGCTTTGCCCAGGGGCCCCGCGACCATTGGCTGGGACGACTGCGCTGCTGGCTGGCCCTGCATCTGTGCGGAGGCCTGGCCCTGCTGCATGAGGAGCTTGAGGCTGCTGGGTGCCGGCTGGCTGGAGGTGATGGCCTTGAAGAGCTGACTGTTGGTCATGTTGGCGCTGCCCGACCCGTTCTGATGGGGCACGATGCTGGGACTCCCGTGTTTGGTGTCCTGCCTGTAGGGGGGCGACGGTCTGGTGCTTCCTGTGCTTCCTGGACCTACGCTGGGCAGGTAGCTGGCCTGAGAACCCTGAATGGCGCCCCCAGTGGCTGGTACACTTCCGGAGGGCAAGAGGGTGTTCTGAGGACTAAATGGGGGCTGAGCCAAGGCAGGGCTGGCGAGCTTCTCAGGCCGGTATGGCGGAGAGGGGCCCTGGGCTGGAGCTGGAGCTAGGCTGGAGATGTGTGAACTCTGGGGGCTCTGGATGCTGCTCCCAGCCGGGCTGAAGGGTTGCTGGTGAGGAGAAGAATTTGGGAGCTTTTCCCCGGGCCGGTAAGGAGGAGAGGGTCCGGCCCAGGAGGAGCTGGAGGAGGATGGCTGTCCCAGGGATGGTATGCCTGGCTGGGAAGGAGGTGGCGGTGGGGCTGGGCCCTGGTTACCGGAGGAGTGGTGCTTGTTGCTGTTGGAGGCCAGCTGCTGGAGCTGCTGTGCCCGGGAAAGTTCATGCCAGCTGGACCCGGCTCGGCTGGAGAGGGCGGCGGAGAGCATGGGTGAACGAGCCTGGTTCTGGGTCTGAGAGGATGAGGACGATAAGGGAGAGGCTGAGAGGGGTGAGGGCACAGGTTTGGAAGGGTGGGAGAGGGGGTATGGGGCTCCAGCTGGACTGAGGCCCACTTGAGGAGAACCAGCTTGGGGGAAGCCTGGGGAGCGGGTGAGGTGGGCCTCCAGGTGCGATGGCCTCTGTGGGGAGCGCTTGGGAGTGCCGCTCCCGTCAGGGTGCATAAAAGCTCCAGCAGTACTGTTGGAAGTCCCCTCATCCTCTTTGCTTCCTAGTATCTTTTCTATGTCGAGCTCGGGGAGGGAAGGGTCAGGGTTCTTGGTCAGTTCCTCCAGGATGTCCTGAAGCTCCTGCTCCACCGAGGAGGCTGCGTTGCTCCCTGGGCTGGCCTTTGGGTGCATGTAAGGGGACTCCAGCCCATTGTTGTTGCTGCTGTTGATGTTGTTGATGCCTCCCTGGCCGCCCACCCCATGCCCGGAGGAGAAGGGTGATTGGGGGTAGATGGTACCCATGGATAGGGTGACATCCTCCAGACAGAGCCGCTTAGTGTTGCCCTGGGTCATGGGGCCATCGGAGAGCCCGTTCACCGAACCCAGATGGCCCTCGGGCCCAGTCAGCTTCCTCTTCAGTGATCCAGGCAGCTGGAAAAGAGCAGAGAGAGACCAAAATTAGATCAACCAGTAGCAAAAAGAAATACTTCGCCCGGAGGCAGCTAAAAGAAACACACAAAGCTATAATTTAGCCCCTCTGATGTATCAAATATTGCAGACCGTTGTGAAGACTCCGGGTTGAGTTAGCATGGTCAGCAGTGATCAAATTCATTTGCTCCAATGCCCATTAAACTAGAACGATGGCATAATGAGAAGTTAAAGACACCACTAGACACAAGAGGGTTGACCGATAGAGGAAGATACCAAGTATGAGCAGGGATGAAATGCAGAAAGGAAGACAGATTAGAACAACCAGTAGCGAAAAGAGGTACTAAGCATGGATGGAAGCTAAAAGAAACACACAAAGCTGCACTATATACCCTCTGATGTATCAAATATGGCAGACATTCTTCATCAAATTAATTTCCTGCTGTTTCCCAACAGTTTAGAGATGATGAAAGTGTCTTTGTTCTTCAGCGCATCTTAACTGCTCTCACACATCTCCCAATTGGTCTCCAGGGATCTCAAGGCTCTATCTTTAAATGGCCATGGCCGATTTTTTGGGGGCTTTTTCTATTGGCTCTTTGAGTAGTGTACACGTACCAGCACACAGCTGCATGTATGCTAGTGCCAGAAGTGGGATCAGTGAGCAGATCGTTTCCATTACCCATAGGGTCACCGCCCTCAAGGCCTAAACTCACAACTTCAACTTGTTCTTTCTCTCAGTCTCGCTCTCTCTCGCTCTCTCTCTCACAAACACACACATACACGCGCACACACACACACACACACACACACACACACACACACACACACACACACACACACACACACACACACTACGGGAGACCTCTGGAGCAACCCTCCCCATGGATTAGGACCAAAGTTCTTTAAATCCAAAGCCCTTCATTGAGATTCAGAGCAAGGAGAGGTTTGAAAACACACCACGCACAAAGTTAATAAAATTGGGCAGTACAACGGAATTAACATAACAATACATCGGAAGATGAGAAATAAGTGCTGTGTGCCTCTGTGGGGCTAGGGTTAGCCAACCCAGAGGACTGCAGCATGACAAACATCTGTGTCAGAGCTTATGGTTTGCATAAGGTGTGATGTTACATGTAAAACATCACATAAATGTTGCATTGAGGTTGTACCAACGTTCACGAGCACCCCAATGCCCAGAGGAAGCTTGATCTGGGTCAGTAGCTATGGTGCTCTGTCAGGTCATTATGAGTGTAGAGTAAGACTGATTACACATTAACCACCAGGCCATTAGTCTACATCACACTGTGATTCAGACGGTATAATGTCAATCTAATAACAAGACACCGTTGGACACGGGAGGGATGACAAATTGAGAAAGAGAGGGAGTGAGAAAAGGGATGAGAGACAGGGAAGAAGACAGCCAACGAGAGAGAGACTGAGAGAGAGTGAGATAGACTTAGAGAGAGAGAGAGACTGAGAGAGACTGGGAGAGAGAGAGAGAGAGACTAAGAGAGAGAGAGAATGAGAGAGAGAGAGACTGAGAGAGAGAGATAGACTTAGAGAGAGAGAGACTGAGAGAGACTGGGAGAGAGAGAGAGAGAGAGAGAGACTGAGAGAGAGAGAGAGACTGAGAGAGAGAGAGAGCGGGGTGGGAGGAATAAATACATTTACACATGAAAGAAGATATAGAAACAGAGTAAGCACATGGGGAGGAATAAGCAGTCAGACTCAGAGAGAGAAAAGACAGGGTCAGACAGGGAGAGAGCCAGCTCAAGAGAGAGAGAGGGGGGAGGGAGGGAGGTGAGAGGAGGGGAGAGGGAGAGGGAAAGAGGTATAAAAGAGAGAGATAGAGAGAGGGATAGAGAGAGAGAGAGAGAGGGAAGGAGGGAGAGGCATTGAGGGAAAGGGAACGAGAGCGAGTGAAAGTGAGCAAGAGTGGGGCATAGGCGAGGTCAGACAGGGAGAGACCGCCAGTCAGAGGGAGACGGAGACAGGGTCTGTCTCAGACAGAGGACGGAGACGCTGAGGCTCCATGGCGAGGTCTCTGTGCTGATGAGAATTCGCCACACTCCTCTCCACAGCACCCCTCACAGGGAGGGAGGGAGGGGGAGAGAGAAACTAGAGAAACCATTCCTGAGGAACGCATACTTGATAGGATGAATAATTTACAGTAACATTCCAGCTAGGAAAGAATGTGCAGAATTTTTAACACCACAGCCACAGCAACACCCCCTCCTCTCTCTCTCTCTCTCTCTCTCTCTCTCTCTCTCTCACACACACAAACACACACTCTCTCTCTCACACACACACACTCTCTGTCTCACACACACACACACACTCTCTCTCTCTCTCTCCGTCTTTCTCTGTCTCTCACTCTGTCTATTTTTAGATCTTATCCCAATTTAAATCCCATCCAGGACTTCCACACAGGCACCATGTTAAGCAGGCATATCTGAGACTGAATTATGTTCAAGTCCCTGAAGCAGCACTATCACACACCAGTAAACCAGCAAACCTTTAGCTACTTTTAACTATCACGTCACATGTGTTGCAGATGTTGTATCTATGCTAAGACACAATATGGGTAGTGATGGTTCAAACAGTAAGAGATTCAAGTTTATTGCAGCTGAAAGCAACCCATGGCTACTAATATCATTTTATATCTGAACAGAATAGAACATTACCCTAAATGTAACCCTAGAATAGAATAGAATTGAATAGAATAGAGGAGTGGCATTTTAATATTGATACAGCATATTGTAGACTTTGTAAGCGGTATCCCCAGTCACTAAGGGTGTGTGTGTGTTTGTTTGTACAGTTCAAGGAAACCCAGTGCCACACTACAGAGACACTAGCGCTATCAGCAGGTTCTTTCCACACGAGCCCAGTCATACGAGGTGTGGACACCACCATCAACATCCTCCACCCTCTCCACCCTTTACCCTCCATCTGCCTCGCCTCTCCTCACCTCTCCT
>NC_137924.1:39551036-39556036 GCF_963457725.1 Sprattus sprattus | reverse complement strand
CCCAGAAAAGGAAGAATCACTTGATAAAAGGGCTGTTGCGAATGAGTAGGCTTCAGAGACCAATTCCCTCCATTTCTCCTTCCCTTCATTCTCTCTCTCTCTCTCTCCCACTCTTTCCCTCTCTCTCCCACTCTCTCTCTCTCTCTATCTCCCTCTCTCTCCCATTCGCTCTCCCTCTCTCTCTCTCTCTCTCTCTCTCCCTCTCTCTCTCCCCCTCTCTCTTTCTCTCTCCCTCTGTCTGTAAATCTCATTACCCTTTTGTTCACAAGGTAGGTGTGAAATGGATCTCAACATGCAGCTAAACAGCAACTGAAATCATATTTACTCATCTCCAGGCTAGAAAGGTGGGCTAATCTTACCACACACCCACTAACACACCCACACACACACACTCTTTCTCTCTCTCTCACACACAGACACACACACCCAAAAAGGCACACTACTGCTGGATACAGTTTGAGCAGTCACACAAAGGAAGACAAATCACACACACACACACACACACACACACACACACACACACACACACACACACACACACACACACACACACACACACACACACACACACACACACACACACACACACACATACACACTAGAGTGCCTGTCTGGACGCTTGTCCTTTGTAGCCAAGGTGGGGTCCCCTTCCCTTGTCCCTGACCTCTCTCTTTCTGCCAGTCTATTGAATAATGAGACTGCATTAGATGTGTGTGTGTGTGTGTGTGTGTCTGCGTGTACGTGTGTGTGTGTGTGTGTGTGTGTGTGTGTGTGTGTGCCAGAGGAAGAGGCGAGAGCTCTAGTGTAAGGAAAGCTCTTCAGTGATCAATGTCTGGCTTGCAGTGAGGATGGAATGATGGGGCTCACCCACGGAGGAGGGAAGACAAGAAGAAAAGAAAAAGACTAGGATGAAGAAGGAGTGGGGAAGGGATAATCAGAGAGACAGATAGAGAGAATGTAGGGGAGGAGGTCAGTGGCCACCATTCACTCTGTCTCTTTCTTCCCTGCGCTCTATCTCTCCCTCGTTGTCTTTGACCGCGGATCCCCTGTTGATAAATCACATCCCCCTCCTTCAACACGTCACGGTAATTAAGAAGGTCGTAAACCGGCGCCAGATAGACCAGAGGTGGCTGGAAAAAACTGTGTGTGTGCATGTCTGTGTCTGTGAGTCTATGTGTGTATGTTTCTGTGTGTGTGTGTGGGGGAGTCTCTCTTTCTGTGTGTGCGTGTATGTGTGTGTGTGTGTGTGTGTGTGTGTGTGTGTGTGTGTGTGTGTGTGTGTATGTCTGTGTCTGTGAGTGTATGTGTGCATGTCTCAATCTGTGTGTGTGTGTGTGGGGGAGTCTATGTGTGTGTGTCTATGTGTGTTTGTGTATGTCAGTTTATGTGTATGTGTATGCGTCTGTGTGTATGTGTCTGCCTGAGAGTGTGTGTGTGTGTGTGTGTGTGTGTGTGTGTGTGTGTATATGTCTGTCGTATGTATGCGAGTGTGTGTGTGTGTGTATATGAGAGAGTATGTGTGTGTGTGTGTGTGTGTGTGTGTGTGTGTGTGTGTGTGTGTGTGTGTGTGTGTGTGTGTGTGTGCGTGTGTGTGTCTGTCTGTGATCGTGTGTATGAAAGTGTGTGTGTGTGTGTGTGTGTCTCTGTGTGTACGTGGGTAGGTGTCCTTGAGGAGGTGAGTGGAGCCTGTTATTGATTCAAGGTCCCTGTCCAACACACAGGCTTTTGATTTTCTCATCCAGAGGGATGCCCATCCTCACCTCCTCACACTGGACAGCAAACAACCCCTCCTCCTCCTCCTCCTCCTCCTTCCCTCCTCCACCCCACCCTCATCCCTCCACCCCCAATACACACTCTCATTAAGCCCTCCACTCTGTTCTCCAGCTCCATCGCTCTCTCTCTCCATCACCCCAACACTTGCTCTCTCCGTCTCTATATCGGTCTCTGTCCATCTTCATATGCATCTATCCACCTCTCGTTCTGTTTCTTCTTGCTCCGTCACCCTCCATTCTCCTCCCTTCACTTTGCCTGCTGTTGTCTCCATCCGATCCTCTCCACCGCCCCCACCCAGTATATACCTCTAGTTCCCCTCTTCCATTTCCCCTTCAAATTCAAAGTTGCTTCATTAGCATGGCTGTGTACATACATTGCCACTAATGATCTAGCCAAAATGGACACAACAATACAAAACAGCAAAGAAAATCAATCAGAACGCCATCTCTTTCTCCTCTCTCCCTCTTTCTCCCTCACTCCTCAGCTGAAGGAGGTGCAATGCTGGCACACCCCCCCCCCCCCCCCCTCCTTGCCCCCACATCCTTGCCTGACAGGGTCCATGCACAGGGGCCAGCAGGTGTTGTGAGGGCCTGCCTGCCGTCTGCAGTGGAGCCCAGCAGATGTTCCTGTAAGGGGATCTTTTTCGGGGGGGAAGTGAGTGGGAGTGAGGGGAGTGCGGTTGTTATATGGGTCTCTGTGAGCCAGTATAATAGTATAATAGAATAAGGGTTGGTCCTGTACAGAGTACCCCATACATCCCCCATAATGGTGCCTCAATGCGGAACAAATAATGTTATATAGATACAGATCCTGAACGTGTGTGCGTATGAGAAGTGACAGTGTGTGTGTGTGTGTGTGTGTGTGTGTGTGTGTGTGTGTGTGTGTGTGTGTGTGTTACTGTGTGTGTGTGTGTAAACATCAGGGTTTTCGTGTGTGTGTGTAAACATCAGGATTTTTTTCCTTGCCGTCCCAGTGTGGAAAGAAGTTATTTTGCTAGACAAATTCAAAACTTAACTGGCACTCGTATTAATAATGATCTATGTTACAAACGCAATAAACGCAGCCTATATAATGAACACTTAAATTGACAAGAATGACATTGTCCTTAAAGGCATTTGGATGTACGTAGGGTGGGCAGCTAAATTCAGCCTAAAAAGACAATATCCAAATCCTACCCGTCTGCCATATGAGAACTGATACTCCGCGGCACAATCTAATCTGATGCAATCAACAACTGTCAAACTGTCCTGCTTAGCCACCATACACATGAAGCAAAACAACGAAAGGTGTGAAACTGAAGAAAGATACTGATGTTTAGCACACTCTTTTCAAGCATTGTAAAATTAAAATAACTCAGAAATGCATGCATTTTTTTATTGTTGCTAGCTAGGTCATTGTGAAACCATATTTCTTGCATAAAGTAGGCTGCAAGTTATAGCCTTCCACCACACAACATTTTTAAAGCATGACGAAACAAATCCTATAAATAGTTTGTTTGTAAACATCAGACACATGTGATTTGGATGCCCCAGTGAATTAAATTAGCCTACCTTCTTAAGGTTGCTGGCATTATAGGCTTATTAAACTACAAGGCTAACCCAGGGAGCTGCTGACGTTTCTGATAGATTACGCCCTTCTTTGTAGAAATAGAACAAGTTGATTAGCTAATCACTATGTGTCTGAGAATTAAAATGAGATTTTCTAGTCACTGCCACTACTGTTGATGGCTTAAGGCCGATATATGCTCAGTTTCATACGCAACGCGTAAGCACGTAAGCGCAAACAATTCACCGCCAGAAAGGGGCCGACGCACGCAAGACGTGAAAAGAGCATAAATCAGGCTTTAGGAGGGCGGAGCTCAGACTGAAGGATGAAAAGTGATTGGATGACATGCGTTTTCTCCTCATGCTATCTAATGGGTGTAGGAAGCAATTTGATTTTGTGACGTTTATCAATACAATTATATAAAATAAAATTATAAAACAATGAAATTTTTACATTTTATGTTTTTTACTACCAGCTAACGGACACCCTGGTATTTGTATGTGTGTGTCTGTAAATAGTAGTGTGTATATGTGGGTGTGCGTGTGTGTGTGTGTGTGTGTGTGTGTGTGTGTGTGTGTGTGTGTGTGTGTGCCTGTGCATTTGAGTGAGTATTCTCTTAATGGCACTGAAGAGTGTGAGATCTTGTACATGGTTCCAAGATGGAACATTCTAGATGAAAGACAGAAGCAAGTTGTTATGAGAGAGCTATCCCAGAACGAGAGCTCATTACTCTCCAGCAAGAGTAGGTGCCACAGACCATAAGCACACCGACCTGAACTTTAAAGAAAGCGTGAAAGCAAGAAAGAGAAAGATTGAGAGAAAGAGAGTGATATAAAAAGAGATTGGGAGAGGAAGAGAGAGATACTGAGAGAAAAAATATTAAAAAATCCACATATATCTCCTTGGTTACAGGGGGTGGGGGTGGGGGTGGGGGGGGGTAGTGATAATCTGGGTGAGGTGGGATTTGGTGGTCCGCATTAATGCATTAAGACCCCTCAGCGCTACTGATGCTGCATAGCAATGCAGTCCCCCCCCCAGCCCCTCACACACACACACACACACACACACATACACACACACACACACACACACACACACACACTCACACACACATCTCAACTTACCCCCCCCCCCACCCCCACATCCAACCAACTCCTGCAGTGACTGCCGACGAGTCAAATGCAAATAAGCTGCCAGAGAAAGAGGAATCTAGCCCTCATATTCATTACTCATTAAAAAGGAATATTTTACCGGCTGCTGCCAGAGTACCCCGAGTGTCATAACAATTTAACATACCATTATTGGAGCGAAAAATAGATAGAAAAGGAGGAGGGAGGGAGGGAGGGGAGAGGGGACATAGGAGGAGAGTGAGAGAGAGAGAGAGAGAGAGAGAGAATAAGAGTGGGAGAGATAGTGAGAGGAGCAGGGGAGAGAAAAAGATAGAGATGGGAGTGAGAGAGGAAATTAAAAGATAGATAGAGAGAGAGAGAGAGAGAGAGAGAGAGAGAGAGAGAGAGAGAGAGATAAGAGGATGAATATGTGATGGAGACAATCTGTACAATTCAGGCAGCCTACAGCTTCTCAAAGGGTGGTGGCTGAGGAAGATCAATGTCTGGCAGTACTCTGCTTTTTTTGCTCTCTCTTACACACACACACACACACACACACACACACACACACAC
>NC_137924.1:39518536-39543536 GCF_963457725.1 Sprattus sprattus | reverse complement strand
CCGTTGCAGAAACAATCACGGCAATATCTTGACATGCTTGCTTGACTTTGCTTACTTTTGGAGGGTTTCTCGCATCCCCATATATATCTATCTCCCGGCTTTTTACAAAGCCATACAATAAATCAAATGTCACGCAGCTTCAATTAACCTGAATCATTTGGGTCAATGTGTAGGCTACGCTAGATGTATGCCTAATTTTAAAATATCTTGGATATGGATATCACAATGATTTCCTCAAGTGGTAAATACTTTATTTTCCTTGTAATTATATATGGCTTGCCAAAAAATTGGTGTAAATCTCACGTCGGTCTCCTCGGCTGTGAACTTTTCCGGTCTTCCACCAGGTAATTCCGCCATCAAAATAACAAGCCGCTATGGACTATGCGCTCCTCGCTCTTAAAGGGAATGTGAAATGACGCTCGGATTGGTTTATTGCATATTACGCCCAAACTACACCTATGGCTGAGTAACCTCCTTTGGACCAACCCTTTTGACACTTGCGCTGGACGCAAGTGTGTTTTTTCCGCCGTTAAAATAGCAACTGCGCCATAGAGCCGCCCACACAGCTACTTGCGCTTGGCGCCGTCCTACTTGCGTTTCTGATCGGCAAGATAGGGCCCTCTGTGGTAAAGCGGACACAGACTGACCATCTCACTCACAGGCCTTTCCACCAGTGCTGGTCTCAATAAGCAGTCTGACGGAACTTAAATTGAGCTACTGCTATTGTTTTCCAATCATGGGTGTGAAACCATTTTCAGCTTCACTTCCAGTCCAGTCGTTTGTTGGAGCTGGATGGTTTGAATTGGCCTATCCCACTGGAGCGAAGCACTGAGAGAGCTCCCCTCTCCTCTCCTCCAGCAGTTGATGGCCATCGTGGCAAACATCCCCATTAGAAATGTGCCAAGAGGTGTGAAACTGAAGGGCGCCTCCATTACGTTTCATCAGGGCAAATTAACAGGCATGATTGGTGAGGCCACATTCCAGTCACAGTGGCCTGCTCTTGATGCTGACGAGGAGGTGTGTGTGTGTGTGTGTGTGTGTGTGTGTGTGTGTGTGTGTGTGTGTGTGTGTGTGTGCGTGTGTGTGTGTGTGTGTGTGTTGGGAGTGGGAAAGAGAAAGGGGTTAGAGAAAAAGAGGGAGGGAGATGGGGAGAGGCTGAATTAAGGAGGGGTTTCTAATTGTCGTTAAGTTATTCGTCGGAAAGGTTCCCATGTTGGAGCCTAAATGAAAAAGCTATTAAACTCAAAGTGAGCTAAGCGTGTTGACTGCAATTCATCAATTAAATTAATTACCATTTCCCCACCCCCTATCCCTGACCCTGCTAAGGGCAGGTCACACCACCCACACTCCACGAATAACGCAGTGTGTGTGCATGTGCGTGTGTGTGTGTGTGTGTGTGTGTGAGTGTGTGTGTGTGTGACTGTGTGTGTGTGTGTGTGGCTAGTGGCAGCCGTGTCACTGTAACTTGAGTGGGTCCTGACCCTGGCCAACCGTAGTAAAACATTAGGCCGGTCTCGCGTTACTCACTGAACCCGTTGCCACAATCTGTTAGCCTGGGAGTGTAACCCGACCCCAATGTTCCGTTCCCTCTTCTGTGCATCGCCACGGTGACACCCTCACTGACCCCCCCCACCCCCCCCCCCACACACACACACACTCTTACACTCACACATATACACCTACATACTCCTCAACGCACACACGCACACGCACAATGTTAACTCACCCCTTACCTCCTCACCTCTCATGTCTACCCCTACACACACACACACACACACACACACACACACACACACACACACACACACACACACACACACACACACACACACTCAGAGACTAAAGGACCAGGTGGTCAAAGCAGAACTCCTGAGAAGCAGAGCAGAATGGTGAGTGTGTATGCGTGGGAGAGAAAGACGAGAGAAAAGGACCTATAGGGAGAGAAGCAGTGAGCTAGACAGAGAGAGAGAGAGAGAGAGCGAGAGAGAAAAAGAGAGAAAGAGAGAGAGAGAGCTAGACAGAGAGAGAGAGAGAAAAAGAGAGAAAGAGAGAGAGAGAGGGAGAGAGAGAGGGAGGGAGAAAGAGAGAGAGAGGGGAGAAAGAGAGAGAACTTCTATGGATGAAGTGCAGACAAAGGCAACAATGGAAGAGAAGAGGGGAAATAAAAGAGGGAAGGAGAGGAGAGATATGAAAAGGGAGGAAAAAGTGTGTGTGCCTGTTTGTGTGTGTGTGTGTGTGTGTGTGTGTGTGTGTGTGTGTGTGTGTGTGTGTGTGTGTGTGTGTGTGTGTGTGTGTGTGTGTGTGTGTGTGTGTCTGTGTGTGTGTGTGTGTGTGTGTGTGTGTGTGTGTGTGTGTGTGTGTGTGTCTGTGTGTGTGTGTGTGTGTGTGTGTGTGTGTGTGTGTGTGTTTTAGGGGTGATGTATGACAGAAGCACAATGGAAAAATCCAGTGGAAACTCTGTCCATCCATCTGAATGACAACTAAACAGCCGCAGGAAAGGAGCCTCTATGAGAATTACATCTACTTTCTCCCTGTCCTCTCTTTCTTCTCTACCTCTCTCCTTTCTCTCTATCTCTCTCTCTTTCTCCTTATTTCTCTCTCTCTCCTTATTTCTCTCTCCACACTACTTCTCTCTGGCACACCCACATGCATATACATACACACTGTTTCTTCATGAAAAGACACAACTGTAGTTTTGCTGATCGTCAAGGAGCCCCTCCCATACACAAACACAAATTCTCACAGAGGCACACACACACTCACACACGGACGGACAAAACAATTCCTCAAACGCTGAGCTCAGTTGTTAGGTGTTGAGAGTGCTGCACTGACACCTTGTTAGAGGCATAGAGAGGTAGAGGTAGTGCATCACACACACAAATACTCGCTTTCTTCCTCTATCTCACACACACACACACACACTCACACACACACACACACACACACACACACACACACACACACACACACACACAGACACAGACACACACACACACACACACACACAAACACACACACTCTCTCTCACACACACACATATACTCTCTCTCACACGCACACACATAAACACACACACACACACTGGCAATGGCACTTTTGTTAATGGAAGACACCAGGGAGAGGGAGGAAGGAGGGAAGGGGAGATGACCTAGAATAGCACACGCTGCCGAGACAGCAACAACAAAAATCACAGAGGAGAGAAATTATGCACACACACACACACACACACACACACACACACACACACACACACACACACACACACACACACACACACACACACACACACACACACACACACACACACATGCACACACACACTCATAATGAGTATTTTTTCAAACATATACAGCACCTCACCACCACGACCCTGTGTATCTTTTACATTAAGGGTCTTGCTTATAGCCAGAGGATGATTTCTTTGTGTTCTCACACTAAAGCACACATATGCCTGTCTGCGTGAGGATGAGAAAATAACACATTCCCCCACCATGCCTGTTTATTAATAATGTACAACCTAGTCCATTTGTATCCCTCTGAAAAAAAAAAAAAAAAAAAAGAGAGCAAGGATTAAAAAAAAAAAAAACGAAGAAGGATCACACTTGTGAAGAGCTGCCAAGGTTACTACGACAACTGCTTCTGGGAACCAGTGCATTATGTTGCGCCAGGAATTCTGGGTAATTCCACTTTGGACCACAGATGAAAGCAGAGGCGAGCATGTCGGCAAGTGTGTGTGTGTGTGTGTGTTTGTGTGTGTGTGTGCATGTGAAAGCTAGTGTCTCAGGGTGTGTGTGTGTGTGCAAACATGTATTTCAGTCTCGGGAAGTATAACCAAGTGTGTGTGTGTGTGTGTGTGTGTGTGTGTGTGAGTGTTTGTGTGTGTGTGTGTGTGTGTGTGTGTGTGTGTGTGTGTGTGTGTGTGTGTGTGTGTGTGTGTGTCTAGGGTATTCATGAATTATGACACTGTGTGTGCTCTGTGCTATTATTCAACCTCAAGTGGACATAAGATAATGTCTTTAAAACAAAGACCCATGAATCCCTTAATGTTATGTGTTGAAGCAGTAATGTCATTAATATAAATATTTGATCACTTCTAATCAAAGACCTTTGTATGACCTTTATTTACAATTGGAGCACCCCAGATCAATATCCATGAGAGAGTTTTGGAAGTGTGTGTGTGTGTACAGTTTTGGCAAGCCTGATTTCCTATTAGACCGGCACATCCCTGGCGAACCCTAGCATGAACATCGATCAGCTGAGCAACACACACCCACAAATACCCTCATATACCTACACGCATGTGTATGCGCTCACACATACACACACACACACACACACACAGTCCTACAGACTATCTCTTCTCTCTCTCTCTTACTCTCTCTCTCTTTCATTCACATTCTTTCTCTTCCGCACTCTTATTTCCCGATTATCTCTCTCTTTTTCTGTGCGCTGCCTCAAACATTTTCCAACCCCCCTCTAGGCACCAAGTATCTTCCCCTTCTCCTCTCTCTTAACATACACATAGGCACACACACATACACACTCACACACATAAGCACACGCGGGCACACACATAAGCGCATACACGCGCGCACGCACACACACACACACACAGGCACACACACACACACACAGATTCCCAGCACTATTCCCAGCTCTGCCTGCAGTTGCAGTCTGCAGAGTGTTGCAGTCAGTTTCATCACAGCTCCTCTTCCCTGTGCAAGGTTAGGCAAACACAAACAATACACACACTGCACATCTCTCTCTCTCACACACACACACACACACACACACACACACACACACACACACACACACACACACACACACACGTCTGATTTTTGGGGTTATGTGTGTGGGCCTGTGCAAGAGAGAGTACTACTTGTGATGTCTAGATATCTGTAAGGGGATGAATCAGTGTGTACGTGTGTGCATGTGTGTGGGTCTGTATAAGTGTGTGCATGCGTGTGTGTCTGTATGAGTGAGGCAGTGTGTGTGTATGTGTGTGTGTCTGTAAGAGTGAGGCAGTGTGTGTGCATGTGTGTGTGCCTGTAGGAGTGAGGATGTGTGTGTGTGCATTTGTCCGCATGTGTGTGAATATGTGTCGGTGTGCGTGATGCAAGACTGAAGTCACCGGATCTTTTCCCTTTTTTTCGCCCCTTCCTTCTCTTCTCTTGATTTTTTTCTCCCCCTCTCGACTCTCTACTGCAACTCTTTGGACTTTAAGCTGTGGACAACGCTGCAGCAGCATCCGGCGTGCAACACGTAGCCTGGAGATCATGGGGAGGAGGGGGCCGAAGGGGGGACAGAACGGCTGACAGAGGCCTGAAGGAGGGGAGGGGGGGCTTGGTGAGGATAATTGGATGTTCCCGGCACTTTATATATAAACCGTTAAAATAAGCCATGCAGACCAGATGCACTCCTATACGCAGCCACTAGGCCCAGCATGAACAGCTTGTGCTATGGACGGACTTGGGGGGGTTGGATAGAGATACCCAAGAACCTGGTCTTAACACTAAAAGGGCTATATCCCTCGTCCGGGATATTTTTATTTTTGAGTTTTCGTCTTAGAGACATAAAAAGAACAACCACGGAAACATTGAACCCTTTTCTAATATTATTGCTGAGGTCTTCTAGAATAGAATCATATATTCCATTTGTGCATCAATGTTTTTAGTTAAGCAAAATGTACAAAAACATCAAGGCATGTCAGACAACTTAGAAAAGTCTAAAAGGCCTTGGACCTTAGAGTGTTAAGGAGGGATAGAGAGAGAGGGGCATGGAGGTATAGAGGAATAGAAGAGTACAAAAAGGGACGCTCAGACTAATAGGACAGAGGAATGGAGGATGGATGAGCGAGAATGATAGAGGGAATGATAGATAGTGTGAGAGGGAGGGAGAGAGGGAGGGAGGGAGGGAGAGAGAGAACTTATGCGCAGGAGGTCAACTAGTCAAAAAGAATCCCTCCACCGTCTTGCATTTGTCAAACAATTATTTAAGTCAGAGCACACAAGGCAAGCACGCTAAGACTCACACACACACACACACACACACACACACACACACACACACACACAGACACAGACACACACACACACAGACTCACACACACACACACACACACACACACACACACACACACACACACACACACACACACACACACACACACACAGTTCAGAAATCTTAAAGAGCTGCAACAATCAAGTACACCAGTCTTTTTAGTACCGTAGCGAGCAGCGCTAACAATCACAGCTGACTGGCTCCAACTGATTCTGTGGCCACAATGAAGTCATACTGAATGTGAGTACAGCTTTACGTTCTTCTCTTACTTTCTTTCTTTCTTTTTCTCTCTTTTTTTTCTGTCTCACATCGGGCCCATCCCCTTCGTGTTGAATTTTCATTCATGAACTTGAGAGATGCTGGGGGACTCTCCCCGCTCCGAAACCGCACGCGCTGTTTCCAGACCCTCGCCCTGACAAGAGGGACCCTGGCTGCACCGGCACCAGCCATTACATCATGTCTAGTTCCACAACACGCTGTGGAACTCCTCAGGCTGAGTCAAGGCAAATCAGGATACCCCACAGACCCACACCCCTCTCTCCATATCCATCTGTAAAGATCACATCATCAAACCACACCACCCAACCACACACTCATACACACACACACACACACACACACACACACACACACACACACACACACACACACACACACACACACACACACACACACACACACACACACACACACACACACACAACACACACACACACACACACACACACACACACACACACACACACACACACACACACACACACACACTTCACTCAAGTCTTCATCTCTCAGCACCTCCACCTCAGTCAAAAACAGATATCTCTCCAGCTTCTTCTGGTTACCTCGGGCCAGTCCGATTCCAATCCAACCTGAGATCTTTCGTGGTAATCCTCAAGGTGTTTCATTAACATTCAATCCCACTGAATCATTAAGCAAACACGTGTACACCAGGCACGGCGCCAGAAATTCAGCTTCGGGTGGGCCATAACATTTTTGGGTGGCACTTCATAAACATAAAGTCGTCAAAAACATGTTGACCCAATAAGGGCTCAAATACACGCGTCTTTTTTCAGGCAGAAATGCTTCAGCAACGCCTTGGCAAAGTGCTGCGGCCAAAACAGAAGCGGTGCGCTTCCCTGCCTTGCGCTGGAAAGTTGAGAATAGTTCAACTTTTAAGCGCACCTAAAAAAAACGCTTCAAAGACGCAACGCGTGGTGGAGAAGGGGCGCGCACGCTAAACGCGCCGTACCATAGGAATCAATGCATTTGCTCGCGTCCCGTTTAAAAAAAAAACGCGCATGTGTATTTGAGCCCTAACGTGTCTGATTGGCACTGCAAGTCTAGGTGGCACTGCGGCCCGAATCTATTTTCAAGCATCACGCGACTCTTCCATCACTTTGAAGACTTCTACAATGTTTCAAAACAAAACCATATGAGCCCAAGTAAATGTGCCACAGCAGTGGGCAAAATGAATAACCAAACGTCCTACCTTAAAACGTTGTCTTGATAGCAGGACTTCTTGCGATTATTCCATTTTAATCCAGAGACGGTTTAACACAACCAGCACTGCTAGCGAGCCATGTGGATGATGTGCTAACATTTCACTGCAACTTCACATCTGTTTTCTTCCGTTTCTTCAGACATTAGCCTACCCACATCCAAAATGTGTCACATACAACATGCATGTATATGCTAATTATATTATTTAAACTATAAGGAGGTGTGACAAATCAATATCATCATATCAAATCCCACTACTACACACGTACTGAAAACACAACTGTTGGTTTACAGTACAGATCTCACGGGAGTAAACTGGAACTTGGTAACGTAACGTACCCCAGGCTAATTCTACGAGGTGCCTTACGGGACATAAATGTTGCAGCTTCTCACAATAAGCAATAAGAGCAAGTTGATAATTATTACAGTGCATGAAATGCCCTGTATTGTTATTCCTAGGCTTCTTCTTCTTCTTCTTCTTCTTCTTCTTCTTCTTCTTCTTATTCTTGTTACCTTTTTCTGCGATTAATTCAGCCCGAACCGCTTAACGTAGAAACTTCATTCAAACTTTGTCGCGTAGGTCTTGTAAAGGACACTTATGCTATGTATTTTTCACTTTTCTAAACTTTATACTTTTTAAGTTATTAAAGAAAAACGAATCTAAATTTTCCCATTGACTTACATTGGGCCATTATGACATCATAATAGGGTAATTAAACTGGCTTGCACCTGTGCTTCACTGACACCTGCGGCAAGCCTCCAAGGGTCCTCTTCTCTCTGTACCTCTCCATTCAACTGTATAACTATGAATATTAATAGACACCTTCCATACTGTACTTTGTTTCTCTCTCTCCTTCTTTCTCTCTATCACTCTCACTCTACTTTCTCTCACACTCCATCTCTCTGTTTCACTCTTTTTTTCTCCTTCTTTCAATATTTTCACTCTCTCTTTACTGTCTTTATCCAGAGCCACTCTTGTTCACTCTTCTTTCCTTACTTTGTTTCTTCCTCTCTTCTTTCCTTTCTTCTTTCCTTCTTTCTACTCTTCTTTACTTTCTTCTTTCCTTCTTCCACTCTTCTTTCCTTTCTTCTTCCCTTCTTCCACTCTTCTTACCTTTTTCTTTTCTTCTTTCCTTCTTCCACTCTTCTTTCCTTTCTTCTTCCCTTCTTCCACTCTTCTTACCTTTTTCTTTTCTTCTTTCCTTCTTTCACTCTTCTTTCTTTTCTTCTTATCTTCTTTGGCTCTTCTTCCCTTCTTCCACTCTTCTTCTCTTTCTTCACTCTTCTTTCCTTTCTTCTTTCCTTCTTCCACTCTAATTTCCTTTCTTCACTCTTCTTTCCTTTCTTCTTCCATTCTTCTTTCTTTCTTCCACTCTTCTTTCCTTTCTTCACTCTTCTTTCCTTTCTTCTTTCCTTCTTCCACTCTTCTTTCCTTCTTTTACTGTTCTTTCCTTTCTTCCTTCCTTCTTTCACTTTTCTTTTCTTTTATTCGTTCTTTCTTAACTTTTGCATTTCATGCACTGGTATTTCCTTCAGGAAATGCATTTTCTAGTTGATAATTATTATCCAGAAAATCAAAGATGACACAGATACAGTTTGTTGAAATGAATTGGTTTTCTTTTTCATTCAGAATATTCCAAATACAATAAAAATGTAGACAAGAAGGCTAAAAGACTTATTCACATTTTAACATTGCTAGCAGCAGCTGGTCCTGATGATCCGGATGGACCCTGGGTTGTGACAGTGACTTCACTGACTTTTGGCTCATTTTGTGGTTTGAGCGTTTAAAAGTATCGCAATAAAGTAGCCATAGGGCCTACTGGTTTGGCACTGAAATCAAAATACACCGAACCGAACTAAATCTGCACACAGGAGAAATACCAACTTCCGAAAGCTCGACTGCTGCTCTGAGGAAGAACGCGGCCAAACATTCAACTGACGCTAATGACAAGACTTGGTCCACGTCGCAACCGTCATAAGCATCACTTTTTTTAATACAAATTATATCCACACAATTCGTACATGCTTACAATTTCTTTGATCGTAGACTTGGAAAATATAATACATTGTATAATCTTGTATATATTTTTTTTCCTACTTTGAAAGATTCGGGTGGGCCTGGCCAGAAATGGGCGGGCCCAGGCCCACCCAGGCCCACCCATGGCGCCGTGCCTGGTGTACACAAACAAACCTATACGATAGATACACATAGGGTTTGGGTTGTGCATGGGCTGTAAAACACTAACAATGTGTGATAAATTAGTGGGACACTGCACGCACATATAAGCCTGAAAGTGAAGGAAGGTGCATCTTTTTTGGGAGAGAGATAGTGTCTGTTACTGAGCAACAAAGGTTGAGGTGGTTGAGAAAACAAAACAAGACGAACGCTGGGAGAAGGGGCTTTCTTCCTGATTACATTTACAGACAGAGAATTTATTATCACAATTAGTCGTTGAAAGAATGTGAACTAGAATCTACAACCTGAAGGGTTCTTCATAACTTTACTTCATAACCCTTTAAAGTCCCTTTAAGGAACTTTTTTTTCCATGGAACAAACACATTTTTTTTCAACAGTGCTAAAAAGGCCTACCAGGACATGAAACCCCCGCCAAAGGGGTTCCAGAAGGGTTCAACAGAGATTATTTTATCAAGATAAGTTTGATCTGCGTATCACCTTTGTTCAGCTTTTTCAAGACACACCAAGGACCACCTTTGCCAACAACTGACTAAAAGTGTTCTGACACAGTTTTTTAGCCCTGTATTGACGTGGAGGCCGCCATAGCTTCTCTCTGTGAGCAGTGATGTATTGGAGACAGGAGAAGAAAAACTCAGTGGACATCTGATGCCTCAAACAGACACCTAATGCCCTCAGGACACGGGAGCTGCCCTGATGAATCCACCTTTCTCTCTTTCTCTCCCCCTTTTTCTTCCCCCTGACCAATGACAGATGGATGGACAGCGATCGTAGAGCATTGTGGGTAAATAAGCCTCTCTCCATAGGCCTCCATCCAACTCACGATTCCCTCGAGGGCGTGGAGCTGGCGTCATGGCGACTATTTTCACATGAGCGCTAAGGCAGATCACAGATACACAGACAGGCAGTAAACCTCGGATGGTGAATTCTGTTTGCAAGGCAGATATCCGTGTGTTTGTTTTGTTTTGTGTGTGTTTGTTTTGGATTTTTTTTCTTTAACGTGGTATGTCCTCTCTTGTCCCTGGGTCCTCTTTCCGAACTGGTCACAGACGCACGTCAAGCGAGATAGTATATCATCCAGCAGTAACAGAGACAGCAAGGGTGGTTTCCCTGGCTCAATGAGTGGGGTGTGCTGGCAGTTGCAGAGTTTTGTGTGTGTGTGTGTGTGTGTGTGTGTGTGTGCGTGTGTGTATGTCTGTGTGTGCGTGTGTGTTCGTTTTTATACCACACACATAGACTCCTTGTTGTTATTGTATGAGCGGAGAAGAGAGACGGGGGAAAGGGGGGTGGACAACACACAACCTGATTTTTGGTATGTTCTCCTATTTGTTTTTGATCCCTAGGCAACACTGTTATTTCCTGGTTGGGGTTTTGTCTGATAGTCACACTGACGCACTTGCTGGCTCGCAGTTACCCCCCCTTCTTCCTCCGCTCCCACTCCCGCTCCCTCCACTCTCTCTCAGTCACTTTTTCTGCCTCATTCACGTCAAACCACAGAGCTGGGTCACTGAACCAGACAGAGAGCAGGAAAAACACAAGTTGACTTAAAGGATCCCGCAAAAAACCCAAGCATTTCATTTTTTCCTTGACTCTCAGTCTCTGTTTCTCTTGTAAACAAAAACCAACCAACCAACAGTTGCGTAAATACTGCACCACACACACACCTAGAGTGTGTCTCACTCTATCATACTCTAAACCATTTCTCTCTCTCACACACACACACACACACACACACACGCACTTCCTTACTCTTTTCCTGGCTCAACTTCAAGTGTTCTCCCATTAATGGACGGGGTGGTGCGCTGGGGGTCTGAGTTGGCCACCACAGCTCCCTGCCTTCCCTGCTTAGGGCAACCACTGGAACTGGAACACAGGGAACAAAGCTACCTGTCAATCAGAAATGTCAATCTACACACCACTTCTAACCCGAACCCTTTCAGACTGGAGAGAAAGTGTGTGTGTGTGTGTGTGTGTGTGTGTGTGTATGTGTGTGGGGGGGGGTGCTGTGCCATTTTCAGACATTAAACAGGGTTGGAAAAAAAATCAATGCCTTTTTCGCTTGGCTAATGAATGGAGGGGTATTGGTTGTGTGTGTGTGTGTGTCTGTGTGTCTGTGTCTGTGTGTGTGTGTGTGTGTGTGTGTGTACGTGTGTACGTGTGTGTGTACATGTGTGTATGAATGTTGAATGTTGACTCCTTTTCGTTTTGTCAGAGGTAAATGTTACTCTACTCATACACATCTCTCTCATACACACACATGCAAACTCTTACCTAAATTCAAGTGATTGTCCTTGTCAGTTTACATGCTGAGGTTGCCATTCTCTAGACTGCTTGCAGGGGTGGCAGCAGGCTCCTTCACTGACAGGTTGTGCTACAAACCGCTGGCCCACACAAAATATGTTCAAGGCCATCGTAACCTCTCTCTTTTATTTCCCCACTCAGCTCTCTCGCTCTTTCTCCCACCATCTTCACCTCCATACCACCCTCTATCCCACCCCCCTGCTATCTCCCCCCCATCCCTCATTCCCTCCTTCCCTCTATCAGGGAGCCACCATATGGCTCTGCTGCAAATCAGCACATTTTCATCCTCCATCTTTCATGTATAAAGGAAAGGAGGAGGGTGATATTCACCTTGTGACACACACACACACACACACACACACACACACACACACACACACACACACACTCACTCACAGTAAGATAAATAAAATTACTGGAAAATTACAGACGGCCTGTTTGTATTAGGAGGTGAAGAGGGGATTCTGACGCTTTGAAGACTGCGCTGCTTTTGAACTCGGAAGAGGCAGCGACCCAGTCTCAAAGTTAAATTCTTGCCCCACATCTAGCACACACGATTTTATTCAGTGATCTCATCTTTTAAGACCGTCGGCGAGATGAAAGCCTCTCGCCAAGTTGTTGTTTTTAGTTAGCAGAACTTTGAGGTGGAATCCAACCCTATTCACGACACCAAAAGAAAAAAAACCTCTTTCTTCAGACGCTCGCATTACAGTGCCGCTCACTCCCCATTGCGAGATCTGAGGCGATCGGGCATTCCACAGATGAGTTGTCCTCAGTATATGGACTTCAAAGTTCCCTGTCTGACTAATTTGGCCGCGGCTCAGTTCAAATTGAGACATACAGATTGAGGGATACACCGGGGCATCTGCCGTCTTAGGTTCATAGCTAAGCTAAGCATATACTAACAAGGGAAATCACACATCACCACAGCCAGAGATGTCTATCACCATGTTCCCGAGGAAGATACACGTTTCTTCCGTCTACTGCGTACTTCATTTTCCGAATCGGACGCTGATTTCAACCAATAGCCTATGTGTTCATTTTTAATTAAAGATTTTGTTATTTTGAGTCCTTGAGAAAAGTCCATATGGTCCAGAATCACACCCATTGTTAGTATTTCCCCATTGCTCCGCGGCCTGCTTCTATATCAAGTTAGACCAGAGAACATTTTGGGAAGGTTCGCCCTCGTCCTGTGGTCATGCACACTGGCCCATGGGAAATGAGTAAGGTAGTAGTGGAAACATATGATGTGGGTAGCATCGGTGTTTACAACTAGCTAATCTAAAAATTACGGAGAGTATTGGTGGATGAAGTAGTGGTTATAGGAAGTCATTTTATGAAAACAATGAACCTGCCCACTCTTGATATGAGATAATAAGAATAGTAATAATGCATCTTAGTCGCTCTTTTGAAACGCACCCGAGAACATGCTATGGAAGCAAGGGAATAATTACACGGGATACAACGTCACTGTTTTAAATTTCCATTAAAGTGGACAAAAACAACTACAACTTCAGTAAATGTTGCACTTCTCGCCTATTACACGAGCACATTCTTGATCACGTCTGCACATTCCAGCGTTCCCTCGCCTCTCCAGAACTTTAACTTTAACCCTCCTTGCATTCCAATCCGTTAGATCACGCATTGCATCACACACACACACACACACACACAGAGAGAGAGAGGGAGAGAGAGAGAGAGAGAGAGAGAGAGAGAGAGAGAGAGAGAGAGAGAGAGAGAGAGAGAGCGCGAGAGAGCCGAAGCTTGGAATGTTCATTCTTCAAGCAGCACAAATGTCAGTCTTGTGCCGTGTAGATCTAAAGCTATCTCCTGATTAATGAAGTACCACGAAAGCATGCTGGACCAGTGGCAATCAACAGAAATGAAAGGTTCAGGACATGTATTTAAACAAAGCAAAGCCATGCCATGCCACGGCAGGGGCGGGCGGTGCATAAATCACGACTGAGTGAATGTTCCCGTTTAGTCAATTGGTCGACATTATTGATCGACAGAACACACGGCATCAGCATTTTGAAGCACACACACACACACACACACACACACATAGACAGAGAGAGAGAGAGAGAGAGCAAACCATGCTCTAATCTGTTGACTGGCACTGAAATACCCCTTTCCAACCTCGCAGTCTATTCAAGCAAGTGCATAACTTTAAATTCGCCACGTCCAGGAGCTGGATACAATCACCTCGCACAATACATGATAGGGCGAGCTAAGGGGCCCTCCGTCACCTTCTTAATCCCATTACGCATTCTAGTGGCCCTGTTAAATCCTGGACACGGCGGTAGCCTGCGTCTCTCACATTTCCTCATGTCAGTGCGATTTCAGACTCATTCGCTCTTCCCGTGTCTTTCACGAATGAACAAAAACCCTCCTTAACACAATAGACGCGGAGAACTAGCGTCCGATTATGTGGCGACACCACCAAACAGATTACAGTGAAACGCTTCTAGAGATGCGCCGTCAGTGAGCAGCACCGACTCACGGCTCTCTTGTCTTTTGTTACGGAGGGAGGCAGCAGCCACACGGAGAGCCAAGTCTGATAAATGGCTTTTAATTCCAACAAGCAGACCACATGCTGGTCGAACAGTGTGAAGGGCTTTTGGCATTTTTTCTCCCCGTTTACACGGGGACGTTTAAGCGACTCTCAACAACACATTTGAGCAAACGCGTGAAAACAAAAGGGTGTTCTATAAGGCGATCAAACGTCACATTACTACCGATAAAAGCTGCAGTAGCACCACTGATAGCGACATAACAAGATATCCCTCCACTCCAACACCTGACGCCAGTTCTGATAGCATTTCTGAAATCGTACATTAGGTAGCTGCGTGGAATCAGAATTTCAGAAATGTGCTGAGAAGCGTTTTAAGTGTGAAATAACAAGCTAATGGAACTTCCTCACATTGCGGGGCAGGTTAATCTTTAATGTCTTCTAACCAGGCTCTGTGTGCCCGAAGCTCAAACAGCCCAACCCCTTTTGCATTCAAGTTCTTTTAATAATGTCCACCAGATAAACATTGATACTGTATCTCTGACTTGAAGTTTAAATAGCCATTCGTATTGTACGTAAAGAAGACAGCGTGTGAGTGTGCATGTGTTTAAGTGTGCGCGCGTGTGTTGTATGGGTCAGTAGCTGCTTTGGACAACCATTGACACCAGACCCGGTAATTGGGTTTTAAAAGAGAGTTGTAGGCTCAGTGAACATTAACTGCAGGCAAGCCCACCCATTCATAGTTAGTGGTTATAAACTCATGAACTTACTATTGGCTCCATGCGAGGTGTGTCTAGCAGCTGCTGGGACACCAACAGCATCTTGGAGAAGTGATGGACAGCGCAACGTCTGTTAAATCCACTTTTGTTTCAATATGTGAATCCACTCACAATAGAAAAAATGTAAAATAAAACGAAAAGGAGAAAAGAAAGAGGGGGGGGGTTGTCAAAAAACAATCGTGACAATCAAGTGATTGTACAGTTCAGTGTGTGAAAACGCGACTGACGACGCACTTTAAAAGTTCAGGATCCAGGAAAAATAGAGCTATTTTGACATTCCCTTGAAGTGCCAGGCAAGTTCATCCCCCCTCAGTTGCCGTATGCAATCTAATGACACAACGTCTGTATCAAACCAACACACAGCGCGGTCGCTTACGGGCAGCCTTGCCCTGGCTGGCTTCCTGGCTGAGGGGCGGAGTGACGCACGCGATAGGACGCGATCCTGCGCGATGTCACGGAGGAGGAGATGCGCTTCTTCCACTCTCCGCGCCCTCTTAAAGGGACATTCCACCTCTCAAGAGCAGCCAGAGACAGAGAGAGAAAGAGAGAGAGAGAGAAAGAGAGAGAGAGAGAGAGAGAGAGAGAGGGGGGGGGGGGGGGAGGGAGAGAAAGGGAGAGGGAGAGAGAGGTTGAGAGAGATGGAGAGAGAGAGAGATGGAGAGAGAGAGAGAAAGAGAGAGCGAGGGAGAGAGACGGTAATGTGCTTGTGCAGCCCAAGGGAAGGTCCCGCTGATGGGAGATAAGAGCGCTTCTCTCGCACACCACATTTCACTCAAGCACACACACACACACACACACACACACAGACACACACACACACACACACACACACACACACACACACACACACACACACACACACACACACACACACACACACACACACACACACACACACACACACACACACACACAAACACACACACACACACACACACACACACACACACACACACACACAGCAAGAACAGAAGAGTGGCACTAGTGACATAAATTAGTAATGACTCCTTTAATCTGTTCACTCCTTTGTTCGTGGAATCTATGCACACAAGTGTAACAACAGAGTAATACACAGAGTAACATTTATGTTCTATCCTATTAGGTTCTCAGTCTGGGTAGAGACAGATTACTTGTCTTTATTACAAATGCATATTCAAGGTGGACTTTTTTAATAAAACAACAACAACAACATTAATATATTGAAATAATACTTGCTACAAACATAAACAATAAAACTGTACAGCATAAAAACATAGCCACAGGAGCCATTCCACAACACAGTGTATGAAAAAAATTAAAAAATCAAATTAGCATTTGGTCACAATTATCTAGTGACATATCAGCCAATTACAGTCAAGGGCAAGCATTCTGCTAGAGGGGCGACCTCGATTTGGCAATGATAGGCATCTAAAGAGAAGACCCCCTGTCAGATATTGAGCTTCAATAAGCTGTGTGTACAACAGGGAGATAATGGCTCCATTGGTGAGAAACCCAAATAAGCAAAGACACCTGACACATTCATTTAACAGATAATGAATTATGAGCCCTTTGTGGAGATCAAATGGAAAAAGAGAACAAGCATACTTTTCACAGTCCAGTTCAATAAAAAAAGTAGGCTGCGTTTCTGAACTGCTTTGGTAAGGAGGTTCTGGTGAGCAAGACGCCACTGTGCTGCTCTAGCTGAATAGGGGGGTTGGGGGTTGTGTGTGTGTTTTGGGATTGTGGCGGTGGTAGTGAGTACAGTCACGAGCAGGTTATGTTCAGCCCACCTCCTCTCCTCCTCCCCCCTTGGTTTGAACTGCGGTCCAAAACCATGCCGGATGCCTCTAAACTTTATACCCAGGAAACACCCAATCCTGCTGGCCTTTTCAAATCAGGTGTGTGGATGTTTTCCTATTTCTTAAATCAAGAACTCTGTGTCCAGAGGAAAAAAAAAAAAATGTTCTCTTTGCATTAGTCATTTGGGATGGGGTGTTTGTGGACACACACACACACACAAATCCACACACACACGCACACACACATACACACACACACACACACAAGCAGACAGCAGAGAAAGAGAGAGCGTAAACCCTCATCCTCCCCAGCTGGTGAGAGGGACATGCAGAGGAGGTGTGGGGGGGGGGGGGGGGGGGGGGGGTCTGGGTCGAGGCCCAGCTCAGGCACTCAAGAGAAAAATGATTCTATTTTGTATTGATAATAAAGAGTTTAGAACAGTGCAATATGCAACATGACATGTCTGTGAGTTGTTTAAATGCCTGTGCTTTATGGAGAGGCTGAGCTTGAGCACAATGAAATTGGTGTGTATCCTGGATGGTTAACAATTGCTTCCAATTCCATGGTTTTATTACTAACAACAAATGTAGGCTATTGTTGAGGGATTTGTCCTTCAGGTACTGTACATCTGAAGTAAAGTTAACGCTAGCTAGTAGCTATCGCTATCGTTGTCTGACAGGACCAGAGCTAACGTAATATTCATCTATATTATAGACCATTTTGAAACTTCCATCTATAATAAAAATCTTTTCACGTCAGATTTGCTCATACAGGCTATTGCTGAAACTTAAAAAAAACGGTTTTGTAAAATGGTCTGATGCAAATAGATTAAACAGTGATCTGTTTTCTTATCATTATCATTGTGTAAATAAATACTTTGATTTATATACGCTGGTTTATTTAATGTTACACAAGAATGGACGTTGTCAACCTCTTCTATTTAGATATATTTAATGACCTTCAACCATACTATTGATAAGGTAACTTTGGTTGTAGTTATTAATTTAATCATTGATCAGAGTTCCAAATTGATAGTATAATATATTTTATGAGACTGATATATTTAATGAGACTGATTTGTGGATTATCATTATCTTGACCACTGTGGAGAACACTACACTTTGTGTGGCGCCTCCTAGGTGTTCAACTTAATTGATCTGCCTTTGTGTTGAATGTTTGATCCCTGTCCAATTGGGTGAGACTACCAACATATCGTTGCTGTTGCAAGGGCAGCACCAGTGTCTCTTGGTGGCCCTCGTGAAGACAATATCACAATTCATACACAATTGCACCCACATTCACCAGGCGCCTGCTCACTGGGTAAGATGCCTACATTATCTGGTACTCCCATATGAGAATGGTACCAATTTAACCTACATGTAGGTAGAGCAGCACACTATCCCAATACAAACAACTAAGCACAGTTGAAAAATGTAAGTCACTAAAAAGGCACCACTTCATATACATTTAGTTTATGTTATTGCTGCTATAAAGTGACGCAGTGGGGCTAATAAGGGTTCAGCCTGAGGTTGCCAGGCGATCACGTGGGGCAATGACATCATCAGATTAGAAAGGGCTGCGGATCGGCGTGCAGACCAACACCAATCCGGGGACAGATTCAAATCTATACACTCTGGACCCCTGAAAGAGTGCGGATTCAGTGTGCGGATCCGCCTTGTTCGTGGTGTAGACGAAAGGTCGATCCGGAGACATTGCTGTCCGGATTCAGGCAAACTAGACTCTGTGTAAACGACGCCTCAGATGCAGGTTGGCAAAGACACAAAAGCTGGGTGTGAGACAGGAGAGCGCTAGCTGCCTAGAGAGAGAGAGAGAGAGAGAGAGAGAGAGAGAGAGAGAGAGAGAGAGAGAGATAGACCACACCAGCCACAACTACACCACCACACCGATCCTCTTTCTGCACCTGGAGTCACAAGGGTTTGGGTTACAACAGGAGTGCACTATCTACTCTCTCTTCCCACTCTCTCTCTCTCTCTTCCCACTCTCTCTCTTTCTCTCTCTCTTTCCTGCACTCTCTATGTCTGCCTTGGGTTCTCTCCTTCTTTACTTCCTACACACACAGGCACACTTGTCTTACATGCACCCCCCTAAACACAAATGCATTCTTACTGCCTCCATCTCTCTCTCTCTCTCTCTCTCTCACACACACACGTTAATATTTGTTTTCCCCTCTGCTCTTCATTCCCAATTTAACATGTCACGACAAGCATCTTAGATAAAAAATGCAAGTTATGGGAGCTAGAACAACAACAAACAGCTCCATCTTAACGTATGAGATAAGATGGGCATCTGGACATGCGGCTTCCAAGAAGGATCCCAGACACAGCTTCAAAAATGTTGATGATGTTGCATAAATTGATTTCGAAAATGTTTCTACTCCTTATTGAAAAAGGTATTGGTAAATTAAGGATGTCTTTGGAGAAGCTCTTGCGCTCCTGTGTTCTGGCGACTGTCAGAGTACTGTGAATGGCAGATGCACTATCACAAGTACCATCAGTGTATCACAGTCTCAAAAGCACAGCCCTACGCACCTAACAAGTGCACCATATTGTCTTTTATCAGTGTGAAGGCAATGGTTTGGACCCACTCTTGCACAGATGGCTGGAGACAAACACACACATGCAAAACTGAGAACACGCTCACACACACACACACACACACACACACACACACACACACACACACACACACACACACACACACACACACACACACACACACACACACACACACACACACACACACACACACACACACAGTGATCCCACACTGATAGCAATCTTAAGCATTCAGACACTCCCTGCTACTCCTCCATAAGGCATCGGGTTACAAATGTGCTGTAACACACATAAATACTCTCTCTCCCTCACTCTGTCTCTCTTTCACCCACCCACCCTCTCTCTCCCTCTCTCTCCCCCACTGTCTTTCTTTCACCATCCTCTGTCACTCTGTCTCTCTATGATTCTCCCACTGTCTGTCCAATTCCCCTACGAATGCAGTCTTTCTCTATATGTGTCTTTCTATGTGTCTTTCCCAGACTATCTGTCTTTGTTTACATTAGTAATTCAATTCAATTTTCTTAATTTCAATTGAACTCAATTTAGAGAGCGACGTCGACATTCCCAAAGACTCCACCAAAAATATATATGTACCTTCAAAACAGACAACAGACCTGTGTTGTGCATCACCCAAAAAATGGTTAAATAAGTGAGAGATAGAGAGAAGTGGGCGGGAAAGAAAAGATAGTGCCCATGTCTGTCCTCAAGCATCCCAGGCATTTGTGAAACACACACACACACACACACACACACTCCACGCTCATTACTACACATGGTTGCTCTAACACATCACACACACAAACACATATAGTCCCACCCTCCCATGCCAAAAAAAAAAAACATACAAAAAGACCACATACAAACACACACACACACAGACACACAAACTCACACACACAGACACACAAACACACACACAAACACGCGCACACACACACACACACACACACACACACACACACACACACACACACACACACACACCGAGAAACAGGGAGAGAATGTGAGAGAGTCATAATGACAACACTCAGTCCACCCACATTGTGTTTATGCAGTGATGTCACCCATACCAACAAGGTTAAGATGGAGTCCTTAGCACAGCCAGTTAACAGTCATTTCAGGGGGTCCTGTATCATACTTTTTTTCTGATGAATATAAAGAGAGTGTAACTTGTAATCATCAGAATGACGACAAGACTATATTCCCTCCATGGAACAGGTGACCTATGATCACCTTTACACAAATTCTATATCTCACTCACACACAACAGCCTAAAGGCACAAACACACACACAAACATTCAAACACACACACACATTTAAACACACACACACACACACAAATATTCAAACACAAACATTCAAACACACACACAAACATTCAAACAAACTCACAAACTTTCAAACACACAAACACATATAAACACACACACACACACACATTCAAACACACACACAAACATTCAAACATACACACACACAAACATTCAAACACGCACACAAACATTCAAACACACACACACACACATTCAAACACACACACACACATTTTAACACACACACACATGCGGTGTACAGTGTCCACTGTTGCGGTGGCGACAGGAGTCTGTGGTGCCGAGGCAGTGATGTGTGGCTGGGCGAGATGAGCTCATGCAAGAGAAAATAAACTTTATGGAGCTCGTCAATTACAGGACCGTAAACAACCTTCCTCCTCCTCCTCCTCCTTCTACTCCACGTCCAGCGCCGGTGAGAAATTGAAGGTTCTGGTTCATCTCTCCAAATTAGATAAGATCACACACACACACACAAACACACACACACACACACACACACACACACACACACACACACACACACACACACACACACACACGCACACACACACACACACCAATGAATGGCTCTACTTATACAAGCACACATATAATCTCAAAAGTGTTCACTTTCACAGTCAAATACATGCATATGAATTGATCAATATGCACTCTCACTTTATTTAATTCCAAAGAAATGCACACCTTTGCAGTTGAACATGTGCATATAGACACAAACCTAAACACACTCACTAGTGGTTATACTTGGACATTACACGCACACACTCACATATCCACACCCCAAACAGGTAGTCACACACACACGAACACACACACACACCCACACACACACCTACAAACACACACACACACACACACACACACACACACACACACACACACACACACACACACACACACACACACTTCCCACAAGGAGACTAAGATGTGGCTTACGCATCATTCTATTCAACGCCTGGTCCATTCAATTACCCTGATGGATTCTCAGCTCCATTTTTCCAGCGCTGAAATTACAATTTGGCACAGAGCACTCAGCGCCAACGCCGCCGCCACCACCACAGCGAGACGCACAGCAGGCAAACGAGAGAGGAACCAACAGGCGCGAATCCTGCTCCGCCAGCAACAGGCAGCAGGGGCATCAGATTGGGGAAGTGTGCGTGTGTGTAGGGGTGATGGAAAGGTAATGGTAGTGTATTCGTATACATATGTATATATATATATATATATATATATATATATATATATACAGCCGCGGAAAAAATTAAGAGACCACTTCAAAATTATCAGTTTCTCTGGTTTTACTATTTATTGGTATGTGTTAAAGTAAAATGTACATTTTAGTTTTATTCTATAACCTACTGGCAACATTCCTACCAAATTTCAAATAAAAATATTGTCATTTAGATCATTTATTTGCAGAAAAATGACAATTGGTCAAAATAGCAAAAATGATGCAGTGTCTTCAGATCTCGAATAATGCAAAGAAAACAAGCTCATATTCATTTTTAAACTACACAATACTAATGCTTACACTTAGGAAGAGTTCAGAAATCAATATTTGGTGGAATAACCTTGATTTAAAATCACAACTTTCATGTGTCTTGGCATGCTCTCCACCAGTCTTTCACATTGCCGTTGGGTGACTTTATGCTACTCCTGGCGCAAGAATTGAAGCAGCTCGGCTTCTTTTCATGGCTTGTGACCATCCATCTTCCTCTTGATCACATTTCAGAGGTTTTTTATGGGATTCAGGTCTCGAAATTGGGCTGGCCATGACAGGGTCCTGATCTGGTGGTACTCCATCCACACCTTTACTGGCCTGGCTGTGTGGCATGGAGCATTGCCCTGCTGGAAAAAACATTTCTCAGAGTTGGGGAACATTGTCAGAGCTAAAGGAAGCAAGTTTTTCTTCCGGGACAACATTGTACTTTGCCTGGCTGAGGTTTGTAAAAGACCATAAGGATTGAAAAAAGCGGACTGGAGGGTCTTCTAGTTCGTCTTCTCTGATGAGTCCAATTTTCAGCTTTGCCCAACACATGGTCGTCTGATGGTTAGACGGAGACCTGGAGAGGCCTACAAGCCAGAGAGTCTTGCACCTACTGTGAAATCGGACTCATCAGAGAAGACGAACTTAGAAGAACCTCCAGTCTGCTTTTTCAATCCTTATGGTCTTTTACAAACCTCAGCCAGGCAAAGTACAACGTTGTCCCGGAAGAAAAACTTGCTTCCTTTTGCTCTGACAATGTTCCCCAACTCTGAGAAGTGTTTTTTCCAGCAGGGCAATGCTCTATGCCACACAGCCAGGCCAGTAAAGGTGTGGATGGAGTACCACCAGATCAGGACCCTGTCATGGCCAGCCCAATTTCGAGACCTGAATCCCATAAAAAACCTCTGAAATGTGATCAAGAGGAAGATGGATGGTCACAAGCCATGAAAAGAAGCCGAGCTGCTTGAACTCTTGCGCCAGGAGTAGCATAAAGTCACCCAACGGCAATGTGAAAGACTGGTGGAGAGCATGCCAAGACACATGAAAGTTGTGATTTTAAATCAAGGTTTATTCCACCAAATATTGATTTCTGAACTCTTCCTAAGTGTAAGCATTAGTATTGTGTTGTTTAAAAATGAATATGAGCTTGTTTTCTTTGCATTATTCGAGATCTGAAGACCACTGCATCATTTTTGCTATTTTGACCAATTGTCATTTTTCTGCAAATAAATGATCTAAATGACAATATTTTTATTTGAAATTTGGTAGGAATGTTGCCAGTAGGTTATAGAATAAAACTAAAATGTACATTTTACTTTAACACATACCAATAAATAGTAAAACCAGAGAAACTGATAATTTTGAAGTGGTCTCTTAATTTTTTCCGCGGCTGTATATATAAATATACATATGTGTGCGTGTATGTGAGAGACAGAGAGAGAGAAAGAGAGAGAGAGAGAGACAGAGAGAGAAAGACAGAGAGAGGGACAGAGAGAGAGAGAAAGAGAGGGAGAGAGACAGAGAGAGGGAGACAGAGAGAGAGAGAAAGAGAGATGGAGAGACAGAGAGAGAAAGAGAGGAATAGAGCTTGGGCCATCCTGCTTGCACTGCTCTTTTGAGGTCCAGCCACAGTTTTTCAATCCTGTTTAGGTGAAGGGACTGTGAGGGCCATGGCAAAACTGTCAGTTAGTGCCTCATAAAGCAGGTCCATTGTGGATTTTGAGATGTGTTTAGGATCATCCATCCATCCCACAGGAAAGGTTTTCTTTTGATGACTCTTCCATGAAGGTCATATTTGTGCAGGTGTTGCGTACAGTAGAAGAATGTACCATTGCTGTTTAGCGGAGACTGCTAAATCTTTTGCAGTAAAACGGGGGGGTTGATTTACCTTTCTAGCAAACCTACAAGCAGTTTACTCAGACAGGTTTCTTGGTCTTCCAGACCTCAACTCACCGTTTCTGTTAACTGCCATTTTTTAAATGATTACATTAGGAACTGAGGAAAAGGCTACTTTATACCGGTTTGCTATCTTCGTATAGCTCTCTCCTGCTGAGCGGGCATTAGTTACTTTAATTTGTGTCAGACAGCTGCTTACAGGGAGGCCCTTGGCTGCTGGTTGTTGGGACATGGTTTGAGGAGTCAGAGTATTTATAAAGCTTCGAAATTTGAAAAAATCACCTGGCCTTTCCTAACGATGATTGTGACCAAGCCATAGACCAAATGAGCTAATTAAGGTCTGAAAGCTCAAATCTCACGGTGCCCAAACATTTGCATGGTTTATCTTTTTTCAACTCCAAAATTGTACAAAACTAAAATAATACACTAAGCTTGCCATCAGTTCATGTACTTACTAAACTATTCACAGTCGTAATCAGAATCAGAACCGTCTGCGGTTGGCCTCATCAACAAGGCCCGGGACCCCTGCCCCCCAACAAGGACTCTTATCCCGCCCTCTCATTTGCACACTCCTGCATAGAC
>NC_137924.1:39381670-39518336 GCF_963457725.1 Sprattus sprattus | reverse complement strand
GATAGAAAGGTAACATGAGGCACATTGTCTGTGGTCTTATAAGTAAGACAGTGAAAAGGAAGTGTAAAAGGGGTGTGTGTGAGGATGAGAACGAGCGAGAGAAAGAGAGAGAGAAAGAGAGAGAGAGAGAGAGAGAGAGAGAGAGAGAGAAAGAGAGAGACTGGTTGTCAGTCTAAAGGACATGTATTGGAACAGCATGAACTCTGTGTATCTGTAACCTGCCCTTGCTAGTACTAACAGAAGAAAGAGTCGGAAAACATGCCCAGCTCTGTTGCCAGGCCAGCTGAGCACGGCACCATCAAAGCTTACCAGCTCACTCACAGCCTGAGTGGGAGGGAGGGTGAGGAGAGAAGAAAGAAATGAGAGACAGAGAGAAAGAAAGTGAGAGAGAGAGAGAGAAGTAAACAGAATCAAAGCAAGAGAAAAAAAGAAAGAAAGAAAAAAGAACAACTGTCAACAAATGTATGCAGGGCATAATTCAGATGTTTGAATGGTTTGAGCCACTCAACAAAAAAGCAATGGGAAGCTTTCATGTTCCGGAGGCATCTCAAATTAAGTGTCCAAGGTCCAGTTGAGCTCAAAGCAAAGCCCTCAAACCAGTGCGCTTCCGTCAGCTGATGCTAAAACTGGCCGAACCAATAACACATGATGTGCTACATGTCCAAACCAGCACCGCAAAGCAACCAGCAATTAGAGCTGACCGACTGATAAAAAAAAAACAAGTGTCTCAAAGGTCCCATCTGCTGAATGTTGGAAAAACAAGAACTAAAACAAAACATGGACACTAAAGATACAAAAGGGGTTCTTATACTTTTCTTCGCTAACGAAAACTAATTATTTCTTCACTGACACATATGGCTTACCAATACAAATAATCTCTTCGCCAACACATATCGCTAACCAATATGAATTACCAACCAAAACCAGCACAAGTTTTAAAGGAGAGAAATACATTACGCCGGAAGCCGACCAAACATGTATAAAACCAGGGATTTAGAGCTGGCCTTTTCCACTGTTTGTAATTATAAACTGTAATGATCAGTTTGTTCTGTATTGTCTTGTTGGTGTCTGTACAGCACAAAACTTCAGTGTGAGTTTGAGAAATGCTCATAATTCCCTTGGCATTCTCACTGTCATACAAATAGAGCGTGTCTGAATTTGAATTAGAATTTGCATGAGACAGCATGAGAAAGAGAGAGAGAGAGAGAGATGGAGTGACACAAAGTGGTTGAGACATGAGAGGGAGAGAAAAAAGAAAAGAGAGATGAGAAGAGGGAGAGAGTGACCTATCACAAAGCCTCCAGATGTGCTTTCATTTCCTCCTCCAGCTTATCTGAAGGTCTGCCTCAGCCATCCCCAGGCACAGTGGAGGAGTCGGGTTTACAGGTGACACACAGGTGTTCGCTGGCTCAAGGGCGACGGACACACACAAAAGCCCTCAAACACAGACACATAGATACACACACACACACACACACTCACACATAAGGACATGCAAAATACATAAAAATACACACATGAACATGCTTGCAAACTCATAATATGGAAACACATTCATAGACCAATTCTGAAAACATGCGCCCCCCCTTCCCCTCCCCTCCCAACCACACATGCACCAGCCTGTGATCAGGCCATTAGAATGTGGCCTCATCCCTTCCAAAGTCATTTGAAAACCAGTGGGAGACCATTTTTCAATTCAAGCTAGCCAGCACACAACTCAAATCAATGGTGTATTACACTGAGTAGCCTGCAATTTAGCAATGGGCCAGGCTATCTGTAAAAAAAGAGTGAAATTAAACAAAAAAGACAGCATTGCATTAAAGACTCCCTGTTCTTTTGTATGCTGTATTTAATCGTTTAAATTTAATTTCTAATTATTAAAATGCACATCATTATTATTTTTGTCATTTTGAAAGGATGGGGCTCCGATTACATCAAATCTGTATTACGCTAATCCCTAAACAAAATGTCTCCATCAGGACCATTACAGACCTCACAACATATTTCAATTAATTCAAAAGTGACAGTGACTCCATCAGTTTGTTCTGTGGCTAGCAGGATGGGTGGAGAAGGGTGATTGGGGGTGGAGGAGGGTGATTGGGGGGTGGTGGGTGATTGGGGGGTGGTGGAGGGGCATAGGGGGTGGTGGAGGGTAATTGGGGGTGGTGGAGGGTGGTTGGGGTGGTGGAGGGTGATCGGGGATTGGAGGAGGGTATTAGGGGGTGGTGGAGGGTGATCTGGGTTGGTGGAGGGTGATTGGGGGGTGGTGGAGGGTGATTGGGGGGTGGAGGAGGGTCAAAAGGGGTGGTGGAGGGTGATTGGGGGGTGGAGGAAGGTGATTGGGGGGTGGTGGAGGGTGATTGGGGGGTGGAGGAAGGTGATTGGGGGGTGGTGGAGGGTGATTGGGGGGGGGTGGAGGGTGATTGGGGGTTGGAGGGTGATTGGGGGTTGGAGGGTGATTGGGGGGTGGAGGAGGGTGATTGGGGGGTGGTGGAGGGTGATTAGGGGGTGGTGGAGGGTGATTGGGGGGTGGTGGAGGCTAATTGGGGGTGGTGGAGGGTGATCTGGTTGGTGGAGGGTGATTGGGGGTGGTGGAGGGTGATTTGAGGGTGGTGGAGGGTGATTTGAGGGTGGTGGAGGGTGATTGGGGGGTGGTGGAGGGTGATTTGAGGGTGGTGGAGGGTAATTGGGGGGTGGTGGAGGGTGATTGGGGGGTGGAGAAGGGTGATTGGGGGGTGGTGGAGGGTGATTTGAGGGTGGTGGAGGGTGATTGGGGGGTGGTGGAGGGTGATTGGGGGTGGTGGAGGGTGATTGGGGGGTGGAGGAGGGTGATTGGGGGGTGGCGGAGGGGCATAGGGGGTGGTGGAGGGTGATTGGGGGGTGGAGAAGGGTGATTGGGGTGGAGGAGGGTGATTGGGGGGTGGTGGAGGGTGATTGGGGTGGAGGAGGGTGATTGGGAGGTGGTGGAGGGTGATTGGGGGGTGGTGGAGGGTGATTGGGGGGTGGTGGAGGGGCATAGGGGGTGGTGGAGGGTGATTGGGGGGTGGTGGAGGGTGATTGGGGGGTGGAGGAGGGCGATCTGGGTTGGTGGAGGGTGATTGGGGGGTGGAGGGTGATTGGGGGGTGGTGGAGGGTGATTGGGGGGTGGAGGGTGATTGGGGGGTGGAGAAGGGTGATTGGGGGGTGGAGGGTGATTGGGGGGTGGTGGAGGGTGATTGGGGTGGAGGAGGGGGGTGGTGGAGGGTGATCGGGGGGTGGTGGAGGGTGATTGGGGGGTGGAGAAGGGTGATTGGGGGGTGGTGGAGGGTGATTGGGGGTGGAGGGTGATTGGGGGGTGGTGAAGGGTGATTGGGGGGTGGTGGAGGGTGATTGGGGGGTGGAGGGTGATTGGGGGTGGAGGAGGGGGGTGGTGGAGGGTGATTGGGGTGGAGGAGGGGGGTGGTGGAGGGTGATTGGGGTGGAGGAGGGGGGTGGTGGAGGGTGATTGGGGTGGAGGGTGATTGGGGGGTGGTGGAGGGTGATTGGGGGGTGGTGGAGGGTGATTGGGGGGTGGTGGAGGGTGATTGGGGGGTGGTAGAGGGGCATAGGGGGTGGTGGAGGGTGATTGGGGTGGAGGGTGATTGGGGGGTGGAGGGTGATTGGGGGGTGGAGAAGGGTAATTGGGGGGTGGTGGAGGTTGATTGGGGTGGAGGAGGGGGGTGGTGGAGGGTGATTGGGGGGTGGTGGAGGGTGATTGGGGGGGTGGAAAAGGGTAATTGGGGGGTGGTGGAGGGTGATTGGGGGGTGGAGAAGGGTAATTGGGGGGTGGTGGAGGGTGATTGGGGGGTGGAGAAGGGTAATTGGGGGGTGGTGGAGGGTGATTGGGGTGGAGGAGGGGGGGTGGTGGAGGGTGATTGGAGGGTGGTGGAGGGTGATTTGGTGGTGGAGGGTGATTGGGTGGTGGAGGGTGATTGGGGTGGAGGAGGGGGGTGGTGGAGGGTGATTGGGGGGTGGTGGAGGGTGATTGGGGGGTGGAGAAGGGTAACTGGGGGGTGGTGGAGGGTGATTGGAGGGTGGTGGAGGGTGATTGGGTGGTGGAGGGTGATTGGGGTGGAGGAGGGGGGTGGTGGAGGGTGATTGGGGGGTGGAGGAGGGGGGTGGAGAAGGGTGATTGGGGGGTGGTGAAGGGGCATAGGGGGTGGTGGAGGGTGATTGGGGGGTGGAGAAGGGTGATTGGGGGGTGGTGGAGGGTGATTGGGGGGTGGTGGAGGGCATAGGGGGTGGTGGAGGGTGATTGGGGGGTGGAGAAGGGTGATTGGGGGGTGGTGGAGGGTGATTGGGGGGTGGTGGAGGGGCATAGGGGGTGGTGGAGGGTGATTGGGGGCTGGAGAAGGGTGATTGGGGGGTGGTGGAGGGTGATTGGGGGGTGGTGGAGGGTGATTGGGGGGTGGTGGAGGGTGATTGGGGGGTGGTGGAGGGTGATTGGGGGGTGGTAGAGGGGCATAGGGGGGTGGTGGAGGGTGATTGGGGTGGAGGGTGATTGGGGGGTGGAGGGTGATTGGGGGGTGGAGAAGGGTAATTGGGGGGTGGTGGAGGTTGATTGGGGTGGAGGAGGGGGGTGGTGGAGGGTGATTGGGGGGTGGTGGAGGGTGATTGGGGGGGTGGAAAAGGGTAATTGGGGGGTGGTGGTGGGTGATTGGGGGGTGGAGAAGGGTAATTGGGGGGTGGTGGAGGGTGATTGGGGGGTGGAGAAGGGTAATTGGGGGGTGGTGGAGGGTGATTGGGGTGGTGGAGGGGGGTGGTGGAGGGTGATTGGAGGGTGGTGGAGGGTGATTTGGTGGTGGAGGGTGATTGGGTGGTGGAGGGTGATTGGGGTGGAGGAGGGGGGTGGTGGAGGGTGATTGGGGGGTGGTGGAGGGTGATTGGGGGGTGGAGAAGGGTAACTGGGGGGTGGTGGAGGGTGATTGGAGGGTGGTGGAGGGTGATTGGGTGGTGGAGGGTGATTGGGGTGGAGGAGGGGGGTGGTGGAGGGTGATTGGGGGGTGGCGGAGGGGGGTGGAGAAGGGTGATTGGGGGGTGGTGAAGGGGGCATAGGGGGTGGTGGAGGGTGATTGGGGGGTGGAGAAGGGTGATTGGGGGGTGGTGGAGGGTGATTGGGGGGTGGTGGAGGGGCATAGGGGGTGGTGGAGGGTGATTGGGGGGTGGAGAAGGGTGATTGGGGGTGGTGGAGGGTGATTGGGGGGTGGTGGAGGGGCATAGGGGGTGGTGGAGGGGTGATTGGGGGCTGGAGAAGGGTGATTGGGGGGTGGTGGAGGGTGATTGGGGGGTGGTGGAGGGTGATTGGGGGGTGGTGGAGGGTGATCTGGGTTGGTGGAGGGTGATTGGGGGGTGGTGGAGGGTGATTGGGGGGTGGAGGAGGGTGATTGGGGGGTGGTGGAGGGGCATAGGGGGTGGTGGAGGGTGATTGGGGGGTGGTGGAGGGGCATAGGGGGTGGTGGTGGTGATTGGGGGGTGGAGGAGGGTGATTGGGGGGTGGTGGAGGGTGATTGGGGTGGAGGGTGATTGGGGGGTGGTGGAGGGTGATTGGGGGGTGGTGGAGGGGCATAGGGGGTGGTGGAGGGTGATTGGGGGGTGGTGGAGGGCAAAGGGGGTGGTGGAGGGTGATTGGGGGGTGGTGGAGGGTGATTGGGGGGTGGAGAAGGGATATAAGGGGTGGTGGAGGGTGATTGGGGGGTGGTGGAGGGTGATTGGGGGGTGGAGGGTGATTGGGGGGTGGTGGAGGGTGATTGGGGGGGGGGTGGAGAAGGGATATAAGGGGTGATGGAGGGTGATGGGGGGTGATTGGGGTGTGGTGGAGGGTGATTGGGGGGTGGAGAAGGGATATAAGGGGTGGTTGAGGGTGATTGGGGGGTGGAGGAGGGTGATTGGGGGGTGGTGGAGGGTGATTGGGGGGTGGAGGAGGGTGATTGGGGGGGTGGTGGAGGGTGATTGGGGGGTGGAGAAGAGATATAAGGGGTGGTTGAGGGTGATTGGGGGGTGGAGAAGGGATATAAGGGGTGGTTGAGGGTGATTGGGGGGTGGAGGAGGGTGATTGGGGGGTGGTGGAGGGTGATTGTTTTCCACTGAGGCTGTGCATGCAGTGCAGCTGGATGTGGGCAGCAACGGGGTGAGCTCAGCAGAGGAAGTGCCCGGGGTTAGCAATAGGTCAGTAAATCCGTTGTACCCTGCTGGCAAAGCTGGCATCGCACCATCAGTTTGCCTCGATGCCAGCCAGTGAGTAATCTCTGCCTTCGCTCACTGTGAACAACCCCAAGCCTTTCAGCACAGAAAGAAAGAGAGAGAGAGAGAGAGAGAGAGAGAGAGAGAGAGAGAGAGGAAAAGAGAGAGGGAGCAAAAAAGAACAAAGACTCATTCTTTTTCCTAAATAATAAATACATAAATAAACGCCATTGTCTTCTGTTGTGTTTCTTGTAGTAAATGTTACCATGACAACAAAGCTACAGGAATTGCACAACAAAAGACATCCCAACTCTTGGTAGTCATGACAGTGAGGAAGTGTTGAATTGAACTAAACTGAAGTGAGAACGAGAGGGAGGTCAACCAATCAATCAATTTATCTAGCCGTCCTTTTCAGTTTCTTTGGAATGTATTAATTGTAGGTCTTTTATCCTTTATCCTCTGAAAGGGTACTCATGGGATGCTTGCCCTACATCGGTTAGTTCATGACCACGTCATAAAGAGTCTGCTAACTGCTTCCCGTGGTTAGTACCTAGCCGATCATCATCAACATCTTGTGGTTTGCGACTCTTTGGAGGTCCTGATCCAAACACACCTAACAGCTTTGCCACAGAGTAGTAGGCAGTCGATGGGGGTGATGGCCCACCGTTGCCTGGGTGTCACCTGGGGAATGCAGTGTCTTTAACCCCCTCCTCCCTGATGTCTCCTGATCGATCACTGCTTGGGATGGGGAGTGTGGTGAGTGAGTGATATGGAAGGACTGAGAGAAGATGGCAGGAGCAGACGCTGACGCTGAGTCCAGACTGTCCATAGGGAGAGGCATTCACCCCCTTTTATAAAACGAGAGAAAGACAGAGAGACAGAGAGAGAGAATGTATGGTCCAGGGTACCCCCTCTTTCTCTCTGGATGGTTCTCCCAGAATCAGCAAAAAAAGTGGGCCATTGTTGACACAGCCCTGACCTTCCCGTCACTATGCTCCCCCAAGTGTGAAATTGAACACCAGCCAGAAAGAAAGTGAGAAGGAAGGGTGTGTGTGTGCGTGAGAGAGAGAGACAGATAGATTGAGAGCGGGAGAGCGAAATATTTTTCTCTCCACACATATACACACACACAGAGAGCGAAATAACACACACAGGCTGCAATCCAATATCACATACATCAGACACAGCAGATTGTTCCTGCATCATTCTATTTGAAAGAGATCTGATTCTACCCTGGCCCGAGATAAAAGGTAGAGGCATCGACCTGTTTGGCTGTGACTGACCCTCACTGACGTTATTTCACACAGTGACACCTGTCCACGTGAGTGAGGTCAGCCAGACACAAACACAGGCACAGCAAAAGAAAGAAGCCGAGGACAGTCCCATGGCAGACTACAAAGCAGGCCAAAAGGGGACGTTTTAGAGTATACCTGATCAGAATCTGAAAGACTTGATTGTGGTGAAAATGTAAGTAGCCACTCTCTCATCCCCCCTCCCCCAACCCCCTCTGACTCCAAGGCACCCACCATACCACTGAGCTCTGCATTACATTTAAGGGCAGAGATAGGGAGAGAGAGAGAGAGAGAGAGAGAGAGAGAGAGAGAGCGAGAGAGAGATAATAGATAGAGAGAGCAATATAGAATATTATATTAAATGCTGGAAGAACCAAATTAAAGAGTCCAGCAAATTAAATGTTTATAGAACATTAAAAAAGGAATACAAATTGGCACCATACCTTACCCAAATCAAAAATTATAAACAAAGAATTATTTTGACAAAATACAGGCTCAGCGACCATAGTCTCGCAGTGGAGAAGGGGCGGCACAGACAATGCTGGGTGGCTCCCGAAGGGAGACTATGCGTCCACTGTAATATGAACGCATTTTCTTACGGAATGTGCAAGTACCAATATATAAGAAATGCATATTTCAACCAATTTGAAAACATCCACCCTGGTTTCATGAACCTAGATAACCAACATAAACTGCCATTCCTCCTGGGGGAAATTGAGACATGTATCTTTTTGGCTTCTGAATATGTGCAGTCCTGCCACATCCTCCGAGAGCAGGCCATATCACCTATAAACATAGGCCTGAACTCATAGTTTTTTTTTCTTATCTATTACTGTATGTTTTTTTTTTTTTTATTCTCTATGTAATTATTATAATTAATGAATTGTAAAGACTACTTTTTTATGTATCTATTCGTTTTACTTGGTATTTACATAATTTATCTGTTCCTGCATTACCAATTCTTATTTTTACTATTGTTATTATTATATTGTTATTATTATTAGTGCTTTGGCAACAGTGTATCGTACATTCATGCCAATAAAGCCATTTTAATTGAATTGAATTGAGAGAGAGAGAGAGACAGAATGTCCAAAATAGAGACTGAATAGAAGGGTAATTGTGAGTTATTGAGTCATCTACTTCCACTAGTCCAAGGAACACATACCGACATCTAGCATTCTGGCTAATAACCTCTTTTTGGTTTGCTTAGGTCAAAGAAGTAAAGTGAAGCTTTATGGAACACCAAGACACACACAGGAGGGAGTAGAGAGAGAGAGAGGGAGAGAGAGAAAGAGAGGGAGTGTAAAAAAGGGATAGAGCAAGAAGGAGGAAGGAATGCGGCTGTGATGTAATGGACGGACGAGTGCGGCACGTCCCTCCCCGCGTTACTTAGCACCCCACTCTGGCCCCCATGCTGACTCCAGACATTACTGACATTCCTCCGAGACGAGATGCATTGTGCTACCGGGACTCTCCATTCATTCAGCTCAGGAAAGGGGAAGGAACAGAACCAGGGAGAGGGAGAGGAGAGGGTGGAGAGGGAGAGGGAGAGAGAGAGGAGAGAGGAGAGATGAGAGAGGAGGGAGGAATAGGGAGAGAGAGGAGAGAGGTAGAGGAGAGGGAGAGAGGGAGAGAGAGGAGAGAGAGAGGGAGGGAGAGGGAGAGAAGAGAGGAGATAGGAGAGGGGAGAGGGAGAGAGGAGGGAGGGAGAGGGAGAGAGGAGAGGGAGAGGAGAGAGGAGAGGGGAGAGAGGGAGAGGGAGAGGAGAGGGGAGAGAGGGAGAGGAGAGAGAGGGAGAAGAGAGAGGGGAGGGGAGAGAGAGGAAGAGGGGAGAGGAGAAGAGAGGGAGAGACAGGGAGCGAGGAGAGAGGGAGATGATAGAGTAGAGAGTAGAGGGGAGAGAGGGAGAGAGGAGAGGGGAGAGAGGGACAGGGAGAGAGAGAGGGAGAGGGAAAGGGAGAGTGCCAGAAGGGTGAGGAGGGGGTTGGGTGGGAAGCCCTGCTAGTAAAGGAGGGCTGGGAGTTTGGGTTTGGAAAACTGCTTTGAAAATCTCTTTCATCTTTTCTTGTCACCCAGTACTAAGGTGCCTTGAAATGCAATGCAGGGTTCAGTTTGTGCTGTGGGTGTGTGCCTCTCATTCTCTTTATTTTGTGTGTGTGTGTGTATGTGTATGTGAGTGTGTCAGAGACGAACAAGCATTGTGGTGTTATATGAGTTCCTGTTGTAAGTTGGATATTTTGGTGAATGTCCCTCCCTGCATCCTGTGCCGGAATGCCATGCGCCCACCCATTTCCCTTGATCCATAAATAATAATAATGTGACCGCAAAAAAAAAAACCTCATGCATGATGGGTAAGTCCCAGAGATGTGATAAAAATAAGTATACAGCAAGGACACACACTATATCTATTTGATTGATTCTTGTATATCCAAACTTCTTCTTTAACTTTATATTTTATTATTTTCATGTTTATAATATTTTACAGACTTTGTCGTCCTGAAATACTGTATATTAATCTATAACAAACTGATACCTGCTTTGAAGCTTAAAGGTTTCTCAAGAGAACTGACCATCAGGTTGTTCTAATAAGTTTAAAATATTTTACATAGGCTTCTTCCAGACCTTTAAGCACATTCCACTTAGCCCAACTTACAGTAACAATGGAATGGATGCTTTTCCCATCAAACCCTGTACCAGCACTCCCCCTAGTGGTGTCTACGTTGAATTACAGCTATAGTGAGATGTTACCAAGATACATGGAGTGACATTCTACAAGTTGTCACAAGAACAGCCTCTACAATGGTGTGGTACAGTGGTGTTTGCAATCGTGAATTAATTGAATGGTGACCTGGAGATTTGTTAAAAATAGTTGGATCAAACAGCATTCAACGACAGCTCTCAATTCTTTATAGTGATAATATAGATAGACACATTCTACAAAAACATTCAAACATTCAGTATGCACACACACTTCAACACAAAGACACACAGTCACACAAACACAAACACAAACACAAACACAAACACAAACACAAAAACGTAAACATAAACACCACATCCCAAGTCCCGGCACCAGAGTGGTCCAACCGGGCACTCTAAGCACACTGCCACACAAAATTAGAGCAGATCATCTAATTCATTAAGCCATTAAAAGCCTGAGTTAAGCAGGTTACTGAAGGAATGAGTACTGGCTGGTGGTGCATCTTCATTGGATTAACCCCAGGTCACAAAACAGCTCAGTCTGCATTTACCCCCTTGTTTACGCCTCTTTGTTAAGGGGGGGGGGGGGGGGGGGGGCGCATTGTGTTTCCTGTGGCTAATCACGTTTAGCTGCTCTGGACAGACGATGTGGCACGTTAGCATGCACAAAGCCCTTGACAGCCGACTGAATGGACCACACTCAGGCTGCCATGGAGAAACAAAAGCCAGCGCGGGACAGCTCCCCTTTTTTTTGGTTGCGTCTGGATCTCGAATGGATCTCTCTCTTCTTCATGGCTGTTCTTGTAGGCCACCTATAGAACTTCTTTCACAAAATGGGTTCAAGGTATGGCCCCTAATGCACTTCCACAAAAACTCTCTATTGTTCACTGGATTCAAAATCACAAGTTACAATTGTTTTTGTTTGTCCGTTGTTGTTTTTATAACAAACATTGAAAACAAATTATAGAGTAAAATGGAGGTGACAGACATGGTGGATGGATGAATAAAAATACGGATAATGGCTATGGATAAATAGAGCACACTGAAAGAGAGATGAGGGAGAGAGGGCAGGCCATTAGGGACAGAGAGGTGAGGGAGAGAGGGCAGGCCAATAGGGACAGAGAGAGAGAGATGAGGGAGAGAGGGCAGGCCAATAGGGACAGAGAGGTGAGGGAGAGAGGGCAGGCCAATAGGGACAGAGAGAGAGAGATGAGGGAGAGAGGGCAGGCCAATAGGGACAGAGAGGTGAGGGAGAGAGGGCAGGCCAATAGGGACAGAGAGAGAGAGATGAGGGAGAGAGGGCAGGCCAATAGGGACAGAGAGAGAGAGATGAGGGAGAGAGGGCAGGCCAATAGGGACAGAGAGAGAGATGAGGGAGAGAGGGCAGGCCAATAGGGACAGAGAGAGAGATGAGGGAGAGAGGGCAGGCCAATAGGGACAGAAAGAGAGATGAGGGAGAGAGGGCAGGCCAATAGGGACAGAGAGAGAGAGATGAGGGAGAGAGGGCAGGCCAATAGGGACAGAGCCTATCATGCTGTCAGTGGGCTATTCTCTCCACTGCATTTGTCTTTTTCTCAAACCTGGCAAACTTCCTATTGCAGACTCATTAATTATTTTCCATTGTTACACCCACTGGTCTCCCTCTCTTTCTTTGTTTCGGTTTAGCCCATGCTTCTCCTTCCCCTGCACAAAGACTCTTTTCAGGAAGCGTGCTGGTGCCGGCCACAGGCATTCCTTTATAAGCCTGCCTTAAAATGTGTTGATAGAGCCTCTTTCTCCCTCCCTCTCTCCCCAACACGTTCATGCCGCTGCATAGCCATGAGGGGGCAGTGATGCAAATGTTTTAATTTGTTGAGGTTGATGAGGGGTGGTTGCTATGACACGCCAGGGGCTTCTTTCCAGAATCTGAATGGACAAAGGCCCCTCTCTGAAGTGCGGAACAAATCAGATAGATTCAGCCACACACATTCAATCAAACAACCACACACACACTCGCACACTCAAACGCACTTACACACACACACACACACACACACTCAACTCTCAAATGATATTAAGCACACCAGTGGTACTTAAGGGGGTATTATCATAAACAGTTTTGTGATATTAAGTTTTCAAGGCACTGTCCTGAAAGGAAGTGACGTTTTCCAGGCCCCCATGCAGAGTCACTTGTATGCTCCCACAGGACAGCAAGCAACTGTACCAGGTGTGGCAGAAAGGGGGCGCTTGAAAGTTCTTGATGTGGCTGAGAAATTGTTGATATTAGAACTCAACAGCCACAAAAATGAATCCTTCCCTTCATGCCCTGTGTGATTCCATCAAATGATAAACCATTATTATGGTTTAAGTATGGTAAAAGGTGGTTAAGCCATTTTTTTAAATACATTTTATAAAATGTAGGCTACTGCATGCAACCATGGGAGGAGATGGCATCTGGGTCGTACCTTTGAATTCAGTCCGAGCCACTTTATTATTCATTTACAGAGCAAAGAGAGCCAGTGCATGAACATGATTTTTTGTATCATTGTGCAGACAGTTAAAAGAACTTTGACAGAATCAAGGACTGCTGTAATGCCTACTACTGTGAGTTTCTGGTGATAATTGTTGTTTAGATGGGAGGTATAGCCTGAGCACCTTGCTTAATGGATAAATGCTATTCTCCAGATGGAAAACAGAGACAGTAGCTATGTGGTCAGTTGGAATAGAAGCCATTTTTGTGGAGAAAACATACTCACTTTTGCTCAGTACATACCACTCACAAACACCCTCCTTGTATACAGTAATCCAAAACATCAAAAACCTATCCCCTCCATTTTCTCTTGCGGCCTCTGGGGTGCCAAGTGTGACCGACATGTGCATTTGTTCATCATGGAACCGTAGTGCATTGTACACTGTAGTGCATTTTGTTTTTGTTACAGTTTGTATTCACAAAAGAGCACATTCTGTCAAAAAAGATTATTAAAACTTTATATCAAGTGGCGAGCCGCATAAAATGCCAACATATTCCTACAGTCAGGTAGGCCATTCTCAAAGAAACACGCTTCATGCTGAAATAAACGCCAGAAATCCTGACTTTGTCTTCAGGTCCAATTGTATTATATATATTGAATCTTTCTTCCAAAATATGAATTACAGAAAGAACAAATAGGTAAAGAGATGTTCCCTATCGATGTGATTGACGTGAAATTACCTGTTCATTGACCAATCGAAGCACTTTCGATTCACGCCGGAAGGCCGAATTGTGGAAAATCACCACCCTGAGCCCGCCCCCTCAGGGCCCTATATATTGAAGGTGACTATGCCGCCCGTCCTCTTTTCGACCCTTTGTGTGCTTTATTACTCTTTCGAGTTGGTGAGTTTGGATTATTCCCTTACTCGCTCCGAGTGCTACACGGATATTCTACGCTTAAGCAAGCTGCTGTCTAGCTGGTGACCACGCTTGTCTTTGACTTGTTAGTTCACTACTGCTTACACCGTGCTACGTTGGTTAGCTCTTGCTAATTGTGTCTCTTTTTCAGATCAAGATGTCCAAAGTCTATCCAGACTGTGGCCATCCCCGGGAGAAGGGTGACCGGCATCGCCGCTGTGCGCTCTGCCTAGGCAGAACACACGCTGAGGCGACGTTGTCCGGGGAAATCCCTCCTGCTTGTGCGCTCTGTGCCGCAATGACGACGGCACGAGTCACGAGGCGCCTCTCTCTATGGCAGAGAGAGGACCTGCGTCCGGGGGCGCAGCCTGTGCTGTCCGGGGTGATGTCCCCGGACGGACAAGGCTCCCCTCGCCCTGGGAGCAGCAGTGGGCCTGGCGGTTTCCTTTGGGTAGCCGCTGGGTCCTCCTGCTCTTCCCCAGCGTGCAGAGTGGCCCCAGTCGCGGTGACTGCGGAGGCCGCCGAGCCGCTATCTGAGCTCGACGTTCAGCTCGACGAGTTGGACGTCGACGCCGGAGGAGAGAGTCTGTTGGAGGATTTGTTCGAGGACTCGGACACAGACGTGGTGATGGGTGACGCGCCGCGGGCTACGAAGCCTGCGCCACTCTCCTGGAACCTGGGTCACCAGCTACACGAGGTAGCGATGAGGGTGGCGAGCCGGCTTGGTCTCCCCCTCCCCCCTCCGCCCAGCATGCGTTCTGCATTGTTGGACGGAGAGTACTATGGTGACCCACCCCAGCCAGCTTACTCAAACATCCCCTTCTTCGAAGAGGTTTACGAAGAGTTGGAAAACTCATGGGCTGCGCCGTACTCAGGGCGCGCTCCGGTTCCGGGGTTTGCGGAGTACCTCCGTTTAGACCGAGTGAAAGAGAGGGGCTACCTCTCCTTTCCGCTTGTGGAGGACACCATAGCAGGGTATCTCTCCCCTGCTTCCCCCACGATGTGCCTTACCTGGCTGCGGGGCAGTCGGCATGTTCTACGAACACGTCAGCGTTGCTCCAACGCTACCAAGCCAAGCTCCTCACGGAGCTCGGAGACAGTGGAGGAGCTACGGAGAGCAACGGACTTGTCTCTCCGACTCACCAGATGCTTGTCGCAGGGGCTGGGGCGAGTCATGGGGGCTTCTGTGGCGATGCAGAGGTACCTGTGGCTCTCCCTGGCCAAGCTTTCGGACAGGGAGAAAGTACCACTCCTTTACGCTCCAGTCAGCGTCAAGGGCGTGTTCGGTGAAGCGGTGGGGGCGATGAATGACAAGTTCGAGGCAGAGCAGAAGAGCCGTGAGGCTTTTCACTCATGAATGCCTCGGTCGAGCAGCTCCGAGCCAATGTCCTCTTCAGGGCAGACCAGGAGGTGAAAAGGAGTGGGTTCTGATCCCCAGCTCCTCCAGCTAAGGGGCCTGCGCGCCGCGGCTGGAATAAGAACCCGTTCCGGCCACCGGCCCAGCCTGCTAAGCCACAGCAGCAACAGCAGCAGCAGCCAGCGGCACAGACAAGCTCCGGGGCCAAGCACAAACCCACACGACGTGGTACGAGAGGGCGAGGCAGACCGCCGGCGCCCTGATGTTCGTCGCCCCCTGAAACGAAAGGGTGGGGAGGTGGTGTGCCCGCCACCACCTGGGAAAGTCGCAAGATGCGCTCATGTAAACCCCATGTCCAGCACGACGAAAATGTTCCCACAAGCACTACATTCCCATGTTCTCGACACTGTCCCGTTAGGCGCGGACACAATCAAGCTTGCTTTTCCCGCGATGCACCCGTTGCATTCGCAAAACCAATTTTTTATTCAAACCATGAGGGGGAAACCCCAGATCTCACCCTCCTCCCTAGGAGTGGGGTCAGATCAAGGTTTAGACAGATTGGTGATGAGCGGCTTAGTTGCCGACAAATTCAATATAAGCCCCAGGCTGGCAGACTGCGTTTTGAGCTGGCGCGCATGCGCAGTCTCGCCCTGGGTGCTGAGAACGATTTCAAGGGGTTACACTCTTCAATTCGCCAGGCCTCCGCCCAGGTTTACAAGTGTAATTCAATCAAGGGTGCCGCGAGCTCGCGCACATTTCCTTCAACAGGAGATAGATGCGTTACTCGTGAAAAGGGCTATAAGCGTAGTGTCACGCCGGCTGATTCAGTTCATAAAGCCGAGCAATTGGCTGATCACGTTAGATCTCAAGGATGCGTACTTCCATGTTCCGATTCATCCCAGACACCGCAAGTATCTGAGATTCGCATTCGGCAGAATAGCATACCAGTTCCACGCACTTCCATTCGGTCTCTCCCTAGCCCCGAGAGTATTCACAAAGTGCGTAGAAGCTGCCATTGCTTCATTGAGAAAAATAGGCATTCGCTTATTCAACTACCTGGACGATTGGCTCCTGGCTTCTCGCTCAGAAGCAGAGGCGGTGCGGGAGTCATTGAAGCTTTGCTTGATCACGGTGGATCGCAGATGCTGGCAGGCCTTGGCCGTATGGCGATCCCCGCGTTTCCTCTCGGCAGCGGCTCCGCTGGGTGCAGTGGTGAGCCGCGTTATAGTCACCACAGACGCCTCCACTACAGGCTGGGGTGCGATATGCGAAGGATATTCTGTGAACGGGCTCTGGTCATCAACGCAAGCCGCGTCACATATAAATGTGTTGGAACTGCGAAGATTTTCCTAGCGCTTCTGCATTTCATTCATATTCTAAGCAGGCGTCATGTTCTCGTCAGAACAGACAACATGTCCGCCATGGCCTACATCGCTAAGGAGGGGTGCGCTCCCCTGCACTTTATCATTGGGCGAGCCGACTGCTCCTGTGGACTGCGAAGCGCATTCGCTCTCTCAGAGCAGTGCATATACCAGGTCATCTCAATTACGGAGCCGACCTGCTGTCGAGGGGCGATCCTCAAGCAGCAGACTGGTGCCTTCACCGTCAGGTGATCGACCAGATTTGGCTTTGGTTTTACAGGGCACAGGTGGATCTGTTCGCGAACAGGGAAAACGCCTGCTGCCCTCTGTGGTTTTCGCTGTGAGGCGACAACCCTCCTTTAGGCGTAGATTCCCTCCGGTTCCTCTGCTACATCAGGTAATCCGCAGAGTGGAAGAGGAGGGTTTGGAGCTGATATTAGTGGCGCCCCATTGGCCCAGTCAGCCATGGTTGGCGGATCTAATCAGATTGTCAGTGCAGCCTCCGTGGGAACTCCCTCTGCGCAGGGATCTCCTCTCACAGGCTCACGGGATGGTTTGGCACCCCAGGCCAGAGCTGTGGCAGCTCAGGGCCTGGCTCCTGAGAGGAACAGGCTCTTAGCGTCAGGCCTGTCGGATTCAGTGGTGAATACTATACAGAGCGCTCGGGCGACGTCTACCCGATCTCTGTATACACTCAAGTGGTGCATGTTCGAGTGATGGTGCACTGCACGTCAGCAAGACCCTATTGATTGCAAGCTGGAGCTCTCGCCACACCTTTATTAATTACTACATGTTGGATGTGGCGGAGCCCGGTTTCCTGCAGAGTGTGTTGCAGGCGAATGATCTGTGATCATATGCAACATGCGATGTTTTATTAACTGCATGACTGTCTCCCTTTATGGATTAAAGGCGGACGGCGCAGATGGGTGTAAGTATTCATAAGCATGGGATCGGTGATCCCGTTTCTCTTATATTGAATTCATTCCCCTTATAAGACACACTGCCGCCGCCACATGAACCTCTACGAGGGCAAGGCGAATGGGCTGGCGTGTGTATATGTATATTGGCCGACACTGTTGCACGCAGGGTTAGACACGGTCCCGTCAATCACATCGCAGTCCCACTGCGATAGGGAACATCTCGTTATAGATATAACCTCGGTTCCCTGAGTTAGGGACCAGATGTGATAATGTTGCGTGCACAGTGCGTGTTTTTCTTCTGGAGGCTCAAAGGCTCAGAGTCCTCAGAGGACGGGCGGCATAGTCACCTTCAATATAGAGGGACCTGAGGGGGCGGCCTCAGGGTGGTGATTTGCCTCAAATCGGCCTTCCGGTGTGATTAGAAAGTGCTTCGATTGGTCAATGAACAGGTAATTTCCTGTCAATCACATCTGGTCCCTAACTCAGGGAACCGAGGTTATATCTATAACCGAGATGTTTGGATAGCAACTGTCCTAGAAGAAAGGCAGCCACACAGCTGGAGCATCAAGATGCTCATTCAGACTTGCCAGTAGTGATATTTACATGTCAACCCAATTGGTGATTGTTTTTTTGCCCCAATATTTGCTAGGATTTAAGAGGCTCTTTTGCCCTTTATGTTCAGAGTTTACAGATCAGGATCCTTATCAGATTTGTTTCACAATCTCATGGTTAGTAGGCAGTCAAAAGAGTAGATTTAAATGACAAACTAGTCACAGTTTCAGTCACAATACAAACAGCTATGAAGACTGGCTTTATGGTTGTGTGCAATACACCTTGCAGAAATTCATCTTGTGTCTCAAGAGGAAAATAATAGTATTGGCCAGCAATGTTACACGCGTGAACGGACTCGGCCCCAGTTGTTACATCGCAGTCCACTGCGATAGGGAACATCTTGGTTACGTATTGTGGCATCATGAGAGGCTTCCACTGAGCGGGTGTAGGGCAGTGCATAATCAAATGGACAGAACAGGCAAAATGCTTTCAACGAGGAATCCGGTTTATTAACCAACAAAAAGAATTTCAGGAAACAAACATAAAAGTTCTTCAAAGGGAAAACATAGGGTTCATAAAGTGGCTTCAAACTTAAATCCTACCAACGGTAGTTGCAGCTCATGGTTCCTCAGACACCGGGCTGAGTCTGTACCACCTACGATGTCGCCCGTTTCTCTCTGTCTGTCCCCACTCTCAACTCTCTTAACAAACTAGTTGCTGCTCAGGTGCCAAACTACTCTAACCATTTTCACCTGAGCTTGCAATCAGTGGATGGCCTGACCTTCCTAGTCCCCAGAGCACCTCCCCAGGGTCCTAGAGCCTGCCCCGTAGAGGCAATCCACTCCCATTTCAACCTAGTGGAACCATAGATATCTAAACTCCTCAAAAAAAGTTCGGAAACATTTCTTCAGTCGATTATCCCTCCCCTTTAATTATACCAATTGGTATTGTATTGTATATCGTTGGAAAGCCTGATTAGTCACCTTTACAACGAGGTACAACTTGTAAGGATCGTGCATTCGTGGAATGAGCAACACAGCTAACCGTGTGGGTAGCTGCCCACATTGTTTTTGCCAAAATCCCCTGCAATATTCTTCTGTTGGTATTCACTCTTGTTTTGTGTTGTTTGGTGGATTGGATGATTCTCCCACAGTATTAAGGAAAAAACAACACATATTGACCATTTTTACACTTTATTCATTTTACACTGTCAGGGACCTCAGTAGCATGTGGAAGATCCATACGCAGCCACAACAGCTTGGCACCTCCTGTGGGATGGCATCCCATTCCTGAACCAAAATTTGTAGCAAGTCAGCCAACATGGTTGTGTTGGTCGCTCTGGCACGTACTGCACGCCCAAGCAGATCCCACAAGTATTCAATTTGGTTTAGGTCTGGACTCACGGCAGGCCTTTCCATCCTCTCCACTCTCAAGTTCTGGAGGTACTCTGTGATGATCCTGCCTCTGTGGGGGCGAGCGTTGTCATCCTGGAGGATGGAGTTAAGTCCCAGATTCTGGAGATATGGGGTCGCCATTGGCTCCAGAATCTCATTCCGATATCTCACTAAATTCCAACAGAAGAATATTGCAGGGGATTTTGGCAAACATTTTTGGGATGCTACCCACACGGTTAGCTGTGTTGCTCATTCCACGAATGCACGATCCACATGCTACTGAGGTCCCTGACAGTGTAAAATGAATAAAGTGTAAAAATGGTCAATATGTGTTGTTTTTTTCTTAATACTGTGGGAGAATCATCAAATCCACCAAGCAACTCAAAACAAGAGTGAATACCAACAGAAGAATATTGCAGGGGGTTTTGGCACATTTTTTTGGGCCACTACCCACACGGTTAGCTGTGTTGCTCATTCCATGATTGCAAGATCCTTACAAGTTGTAACTCGTTGTAAAGGTGACTAATCAGGCTTTCCAATGATACACAAAACAATATCAATTGGTATTATTAAAGGGGAGGGAAAATCGACTGAAGAAACGTTTCCACACAAGTTTAAGATTCACAAGGAGTTGCACTGCTAATAAATAATGTGCAAAATTTGCATACATAATAAATACCATTGTGACTTAAGGAAGGAAATAGAACAATACTTCAGGAAGTATATAAATTATGTGCAAAATGCTTTGATAATGATTCAATAAATACATGAGTAAGTTCAATAAATACAATAAAGCAAACAGGCAGAAGATCTTAAGAACAATCAGGCAAATTCAATTCAAGTCCCTCCCATGTTAATAATACAAATTGGTTGCTAAAAACAACATTTTTGTTAAACTTCTCTAAATCATAATTTAAGGCAAAATAGGCATATAGTGTTTCAATCACTCAAGAGTTTCTGTTCAAATAGTTTGCATACATCCAATTTATGTTGTCTTTGTTTCATCACCACCCTCCTCACCCACACTGTATGCCTGGCCACAGATAAGAATATGTTTACTGCCTGGTTCCTTTTTTGTTTCTAATAAAAACATCTTCTCCCAAAGTTCTTCCACATACTGCCTATCCACCCCAAATCCAGTTACTATATTTTTTAACTTCACAGTAAAACACTCCAACTCTTTGCATTCAAAAAACATGTGCTTCAGACCCTCTTTCTCTGTTTCACATACTTTACATAACTCATCAGTTGCATAACCAATTTAAAAAAGCCTCATCTCATGAAAAATGCAATTGTGTGCTTAAAGATAATCAAAGTTCTCTAAAAGTGGGCATTTTAGTGAGGATCTTATATTTCCCCATACTTCTTCTTCTTTTATATTTATAAAACTTTTTTCCCAATAGGAATTGGCCCTGGGTTTAATAAAAGCTTTGTCCCTAAACAAATTATAAAAATGCTTCAGTAAGCACACATTAAAAGGTATCCCTGTATCCTTCATCATTACTTCTGTTCAATCTTCCTCCCCTCCACCTTTTTCTCCTTTCTTCTTATCCCACCACTCCTCTGGTATCGTTTGTTTAATGTTTTCAAGTTCCTTTTTTACAGTGTCTTCATTAATTCCCCCTTCCACCCTTTCAATTTCATCAATAAAAGCTTGCAATGGCAGGGGCCCTGGTTTTATTTCGTGAAAGAGATCTCTGATCGTGCGGAACCCGGCGTCAAACCACCTTTTTACATAAAAATCCCCCCTATTCAAATTTGGATTTAAAAACAAAGGTTGATTTAAAAGCTCATCCCTCCCCACTGGTCTAAAATCTATCGCTTTTCTAAAATCCCCCCAAGCCCTTAAAACTTCCCTATAAAAGTCTGGGATTCCGACCGTCATATTTCCTTTATCTTCATCCATAAGACTGAAGACCCCATTTCAAACTTTTTGTTTAAAAAAAATGTAAAAGACCCTTTCCATTCTTTGTGTCCCTCCCCAATCAAATGTTTCACTATCTTTATTCTGAGGGCTTCAGTCTTCAGTCTTACGAGTGGGTCGAGCAATCCAAGACCTCCCTCCTCCACCCTCCCGATCAGAGTCTCGTAGGCTATTTCGGATGGCTTACTGTCCCAAATAAAAGCAGTCACCAATTCTTTAAAAGTTTTTAAGACAGGTATTGGTAAACTAACCAGTCCAAGGACGTACAATATTTTTGATAAGAGTGAGTTTAAGACCAAAATTTTCCCCTTGAGGGTTAAATTCCTCCTCCTCCAAAAAGTAAATATTTTTGTAGTTTCCCGATTGTCTCCTCCCACATTAACTTTGTGTTTTGTCTTTCATCTATCCCTACTCTAACTCCCAACATTTTTATACTTTCCCTAACTTCTTTAAATGGTACCGTCCTTGACAAGGCGTTAACTTTTCCTATGTTTAAAAACTCAGTTACACCTAGATTCATTCTAGCGCCTGAGCCTTTGCAGTACCTCTCCAGAACTTCCACTGCTCTCCAGATGCTGGTTTCATCTTTTAAAATACGAGTTGTGTCATCCGCATACTGGTATATTTTTGTTTCTTTGCTAAAATCTTTAAAACCGTCTAGCGGAATACCTTTTATTCCACTGTCAGCATTGATCGCCAGGCCCAGGGGCTCTGCGACCAGTGTGTACAGCAATGCTGACAGTTGACATCCTTGCCGTATAGATCTTGTTAAATAAATAAAATCTGTTAAAAAAATCATTGCATTTGACACAACTCTTTGCATCCGAGTAGAGACTCCTCAGACACTGCACAAATGTATCGACAAAATCATATTTCCTTAAAACCTCATGTTCTACCCTATCAAAAGCTTTTTCTTAATCTATATTAATTAAAAATCCCTTCTTACCCTCCTTATCCATAAACCAATTTTTTTCTCTAATACTGTTTACAGTGTCTGCGATGTCCCTACCCAGAACAGCATATGCCTGGTTGGTCTGAATGACTCTGGGCAAAACCCGCTTCAGCCTGTTTGCCATGACCTTTGCTAAAATCTTATAATCACAATTTAAAAGACTAATGGGTCTAAAATTCTGGAGCTCTTCCTTGTCCCCTTTGTTTTTGTAAATTATTTTTTATCATTCCTCTCGTCATTGAGGGACTCAGAGCTCCTCCTTGCCATATCTCATTAAATGTTTTGTTTAAAACAGGTACGTATACATTTTTAAATACTTTATAGAATTCACAGCCAAAACCATCCAAGCCAGGGCTGCTGCCATTTTTCATTCCTCCTAAGGCATCCTCTATTTCTTCTTGATTAATTATTGTGTTGCACATTTCTTTGTCCTCCTCAGACACCTTTTTCTCAATGTTGTTTAATAAATAATCGCTATCTTCTTTGCTTGTTCCTTGTTGGGTAAATAAATTATTATAAAAGCCATGTACTTCCTTTAGAATACTATCTTTATCTGTTATTCTTTTCCCATCCGAACTCTTTATACTTTTAATTTCCTCTGCTTTTTGTCTAGTTTTCTCTAGATTAAAAAATAACTTTGTACACCTCTCTCCTTCTACCATATAATTTGCTCTACTCCTTATCTTTGCTCCTTTAAAAGTTGGTTCTTCAATTTGTTTCAATTCATCTTCTTAAAACGCTATTTTGTTAATGTCTTCCTTTCCTTTATTTTCTGCAGCTCATCCTCTTGTTCTTGGGGTATCCCTCTTTCCTTCATTATTTTATTTTTACTTATTTTTTGACAAAAACTGATTAAGTATTTCTTAATTTCATGTTTTAAATTATCCCACCATACACCCAAACTGTCCACATAGTCTCCCATTTCTTTTATGCTGCTTAAAATCATTTCTCCAACATCCATTTTGTTTATATTGTCTTTTAAAATCTCTGTGTTTAAAAGCCAAATACCCGGTCCTCTTTCCACCTCATAGGCGTAATTTGTGGAGGGGTTAGAGGGGTTATAACCCCCTCAATATTCAGATCCAGCTAATATAACCCTCTCAATATCATCACACATAATTCAGATGAACAAAAAAATTAAATATTCTGAATTAATACCTTGTTTGTTTTCTTTATTAATTTAATTTGTCAGCAAGATAGTATCATGTTTTGATAATCTGTAATGTACCCCCCCCCCCCCCCCCCCCACCCCTTCCCCCCCCCCAGCCCACCGACTACTTGGTATTACCCAAACTATTTAGCGAGGTCGCTGTGATGAATAGTAAGAGAAGACTAATGCTAACTGTACAGCCAGGGCCAGACAACAATTTTTAATTGTTGGTCGTCAAAGGAGCCAAAAGCCAAAAGGAGTAAAAATCCTGACGATAAGGAGGTAAATACCCGTATTGTTAAGTTAGCTGTTATCATCCACTCTATAATCTTTGGTCTCGGGTAGCCTATGTATGCTTGCAGTTGTGTGTGAGTGCAAACGGTGCCAGAGCACTGACCTCAAACGTGTCACCTCAAAAATAGTAGACATTTGACTTAATTGAGATGTTTCAGTTAAATAACAGGTGTTTTTGCACTACCTGGATAGTTTACGCCTCCATTTAAAGTGGAGAGGGACCTTCACTTTCCCCATACAAACCCTCAGAATGAACAGATAATTTTCGATTGAGGGCATAATTTCACATTCAAACAGTATCGTTGGTGTGCTATGTGCAGTAAAACCAGACGATCTGAATAATTCCTGATTCATGCCAGATATTTATTTCACGCTTTGTACCCAAAACGGTAACTGATCAATCATAGCATAGCAACGGTTACTAAGCTCGGGACCTCAGTCAAGCGAGCCATTTTGATGAATGGAAGTCAATGAAAGAGCCGCTGCTCGAGAAGAGAAAATGAAACGTTGCACTTATGGAGTGTGTAATTCTGACAGCCGATATCCAAAAAGGCTGGAGGGAGGGGTAACATTTTATCCCTTCCCGAAACCCAAGACCCAGAGAGAGAAATGCCTGCTGTGGATCAAACAATGTGGACGACCCTCCCATCAGCTGAATGTCAGCAACGTAAACAGAAGCACCTACGTTTGTTCCAAGAAGCTATGTCGCTAAAAACTGCCCACTGCATCGAAAACGTGAGAAAACATCTCGGTTATGGATATAACCTCGTTTCCCTGAGCTAGGGACCAGATGTGATTGATGGGAAATGACCTGTTCATTGACCAATCGAAGTACTTTCTATTCACGCCGGAAGGCCGAATTGCGGCAAATCACCACCCTGAGCCCGCCCCCTCAGGTGTCTTTATATTGAAGGTGAATATGCCGCTCCACCTCTGAAGACTCTGAGCCTTTGAGCCTCCAGAAGAAACACACGCAATGTGCACGCAACCATATCACATCTGGTCCCTAGCTCAGGGAACCAAGGTTATATCCATAACCGAGATGTTCCCTATCGCAGTCCGGGACTGTGATGTGATTGATGGGACCGTTTGTAATCACGCGTGCAACGGTGTGGGCCAATATACACATGCCAGCCCATTCGCCTTGTCCTTGTAGAGGTTCATGTGGCGGCGGCAGTGTGTCTTATAAGGTGATGAATTCAATATAAGAGAAACGGGATCACCGATCTCATGCTTATGAATACTTACACTCATCTGCGCTGTCCGCCTTTAATCCATAAAAGGAGACAGTCATGCAGTTAATAAAACATTGCATGTTGCATATGATCACAGATCACTCGCCTGCAACACACTCTGCAGAAAACCAGGCTCCGCCACATCCAACATGAAGTAATTAATAAAGGTGTGGCGAGAGCTCCAGCTTGCAGCTTTGCAAATGTCATCTACTGACACACCCTGAAACAGGGCCCAGGATGACGAAACCCCACGAGTAGAATGCGCCCAAAGCTGCTCCGGGGGTTCCAATGACAAACTTGTATAGGACAAAGTGATAGCCTCCACCAGCCACCAGTGCCAGGAGCAGCGCGGTTTTCAAGAAGCAAACTTTAAGTCCACCGTTTCTAGGGGCTCGAACGGATGACCCGTGAGTGCCCGTAACACCACTAGCAAATCCCAAGAAGGCCACTGACAGGCACTCTAAGACACCTTATTCCAGCCATAAAGCGCGAAGCCAATGGATGATTACCTGGAGATTTGCCGTCAATGCCAATATGGCAGGCGGAAATAGCTGCTAAATACACTTTGATAGTACAAGCCGCTTTTCCTTCATCCAATAATTGTTGCAAGAATTCCAAGATGATGCCCAAGGCGCAATCAATAGGGTCGTGCTGACATGCAGCGCACCATCGCTCGAACATACGCCACTTGAGCATATACAGAGATCGGGTAGACGTCGCCCGAGTGCTCTGTATAGTATTCACCACTGAATCCGACAGGCCTGACGCCAAGAGCCTGTTCCTCTCAGGAACCAGGCCCTGAGCTGCCACAGCTCTGGCCTTGGGTGCCAAACCATCCTGTGAGCTTGTGAGAGGAGATCCCTGCGCAGAGGGAGCTTCCACGGAGGCTGCACTGACAATCTGATTAGATCCGCCAACCATGGCTGACTGGCCAATGGGGCGCCACTAATATTCGCTCCAAACCCTCCTCTTCCACCCTGCGGATTACTTGATGTAGCAGAGGAATCGGAGGGAATGCGTAAAGACGCATGTTGGGCCATGGCTGGCTCAGTGCGTCCACGCCTGACGGAGGGTTGTCGCCTCCCAGCGAAAACCACAGAGGGCAGCAGGCGTTTTCCCTGTTCGCGAACAGATCCACCTGTGCCCTGTAAAACGGAAGCCAAATCTGGTCGATCACCTGACGGTGAAGGCACCAGTCTGCTGCTTGAGAGTTGCCCCTCGACAGAAGGTCGGCTCCGTAATTGAGATGACCTGGTATATGCATTGCTCTGAGAGAGCGAATGCGCTTCGCTGCCCACAGGAGCAGTCGGCTCGCCCAATGATAAAGCGCAGGGGAGCGCACCCCTCCTTGGCAATTTATGTAGGCCATGGCGGACATGTTGTCTGTTCTGACGAGAACATGACGCCCGCTTAGAATGTGAATGAAATGCCGAAGCGCTAGAAAAATCGCTCGCAGTTCCAACACACTTATATGTGACGTGGCTTGTGTTGATGACCAACGCCCGTTCACCGAATATCCTTCGCATATCGCACCGCAGCCTTCCATTGAGGCGTCTGTGGTGACGATAACACGGCGCGTCACTGTGCCCAGTGGAGTCGCTGCCGAGAGGAAATGCGGGGCTTGCCATATGGCCAAGGCCTGCCAGCATCCACCGTGATCAAGCGAAACTTGTCCTTGGTGGAGCTGAGCTGAAAGACAGATATCATTCCTGAAAAGGCCGCGCATGCAGCCTCCCTAGTAGGAGTGCAATTGCTGCGGCCGCCATCAACCCCAACAGCTTTTGATAGCGCAAGATGCGACTTTTGCTTAAGTCTGAACTGCTGCACACATGTTTTGGATGAATCCGAGGCAGTACAGGTGTGCCACCACTAAATGGCACTCTTGCACCGCCTCTGCCTCTGAGCGGGCGCATAACCCAGTCCCCCTGTTTGCCTCTTCATATCGTGTGTGGCACCGTTACGCTGCTTCCTCGACTGCAATCTCAGATATCCCTGGTATCTGGAATGATTTGGTGCGTGGGAAGCGCCCTTTAAATCTACTGATTAAACCAGCCGCCTGGTTGCATGAACTGAACTAGACAGCATGGAGTTCACATGTTGAACTCCCACGGCATCAGTGCACTGTTCAATATATGTAGATTTAATACAGGCAGATAATTCCCGTCCTTTTAGGGACGAGAAATAATCTGCTGCAGTGGCCCTGGTTTGCCTCCTCTGACGGCACTGACTTATGGTCCTCTTTGTGACCAGGGGGTTTATTTCCTGTTGTAGGAGATGAACCGCCCCTGAAGCACCACTGACCAGACCACCCACCCTCTCGGAGGAAGGTGGGGGCACACCATCACAAATGAGGCCGGGCAACTGCAGTGTGTAACCACTGTTATAGTTTACTTGTACACCCCTGGCAAAGCAGTGTATGCGTGCCAGTTCTACGCACAGCCTCTTGGCCGGCTTTGAGCTGAAATGTTGTCGGGTGAAAAAACCCGCTCATAGCCAATCTGCCCTTATAGATCTGTGCCCGCTCCCGAGGGGGGCCAAAGACCTGGGTCCACACTACATTTTTGTTTATGTAAGGGCACCATGAGTGTACTGAGGGGAAACATACCCAAGCATAACTTATGTTCATGATATGTGAGGTTTATGCTTATGAGACTGTGGCCACTCCCGAGGGGGGCAAAAGACCTGGGCACACACTACATCTCGTTTATGTAAGGGCACCATGGGTGTATTGGGGGGAAACTTACCCAAGCATAACTTATGTTATTGACATGTGAGATGTATGCTGACATGAAGGCTTCATGGTGGAGACCACTTCCCTCTCCTTCAATGAAAAGCGCTCAGGGCGAGACCTGTGCAGCCCTCACACGCGGCAAGGACCCGGTGGGACAGGGCTGCCGTGGTGGATGTGTTGAAGGGGAATGAAAAACATGCATGACTTTGCTAGCCTGACGATGTCATACTCATAATTCTAGTCAAAATATGAGTCTGAGATCGGACAATTGGGCTGTGATTATGGGGCGTGTTTCAACGAACCAGGAAAGAAAATTCCTCTTCGCTGAATTGGATACCTAGAACCAATCAGCGCAACGTAGTATTACCATCTGACAGATTAAACTTTTACCTGCTCCAGTAGGAAGGACGGCAAAAACATCTTTTCAATCGACAAATCCCTTGATCGCGTTTCTCTGTTCCTCTTTCAAAATGAATGCGCTGTCAATATCTGCTGAGATATGCCTGCTCACGTTACTTAATTAGCACTCAAGGCTAGAAGCTACCATTAGTTTCAACGATTATTTTGGCCAACGCGTTAGCATAACCGATCAATAATGGTCTAGAGTGCTTTAGTTAGGACCTAAAATCCTCGGCAACACTCGTTTTGCGTATACACAACTAACCGAGTCAATGTAGACATAAAAAAGTCGTGTAGATAGCTTAAATCATATAAAATATGTCCCACTAAGCTCCCGAGACGGCGCCATCTTTGTTCGATGTATATTCCGGTATATTCTATCTATATCTGTCCATCAACGTATAAAGCCCGCCCTTACAATTTGATTGGTTTAGATTGCGTTTCAACCTTTTTGAAACGTTAAATCTCTCCCAACTAACTCGATTCCAGACTGAATCTCCCAGAACAAAAATTTTGTGGGCGGAGTTCAGGCTGGTATCCAGGCTATGACTTTGCTTCTCCGTCGGGGGCAATGTGTGACATGCAGTGTTGTGTTTTATGGCAGCGTAGCCCATTACAGCGCCACCGCTCACTCTCGATGTTGACCAGCAGCTCCCCTGTGTCACAGGAGGGATGGGGTAGAGGATGGATGGCTGTTACCTACAGCGTGCCTCTAGTTGAGCAGGCACCAGCTGTCTTGCATTCTTGCTTGTGCCGACGATGAGCACTGTCGAGAGTGCATCAGCTGTCTCGTCTCCCGCTGTTGATGATGGCAAGCACTGTTCAGAGTGCATACGCCGTCTCGTCTCCCCGCTGTTGAGTAGCAGCACTGGGCTCCGGCAGCAGCGCTGGGCATCGGCAGCAGCACTGAGCACCATAGATGGGCTCCAGTAGCGCCAGGCTCCAGCAGCAGTGCCAGGCTCCGGCCGCAGCTCGCTTCCCCGCTGATGTTGACAGCGAGCCCTGCTCAGGGTGCATTAGCTGTATAGCATCCCTGCGGTCCAAGCATGCAGAGTATCCAGTCTGCCAAGGCACTGGAATGAGAGAAAAAACATCAATACAGAACTAGTTCGAAGCTCGCCAATGGTGGCAGCTGTTGACGGTAGCTAGCTAGCTAGTCCATAGCCTTAAAGGCGAAGGTCGTAAAAGAGGTGGAGCGGCATATTCACCTTCAATATATAGACACCTGAGGGGGCGGGCTCAGGGTGGTGATTTGCCGCAATTCGGCCTTCCGGCGTGAATAGAAAGTACTTCGATTGGTCAATGAACAGGTCATTTCCCATCAATCACATCGCAGTCCCGGACTGCGATAGGGAACCCTTGCTTAAAATACGTTTCAGTTTTACCACCTTACATGTTTGCGTAGCGGCGACTGTGTAGATAATAGAACACATAAACATAGCTGGAATTAACCTGTTAGCCTTAGCATTTGTCTGTCTACAAACGCGGCATGTTATGTCGTGGTTGTAGCCAGTGCCGCTGCTAGCTATTTTGGGGCACTAAGCATAACTCCTTTAAGCATAACTCCTTTTAAGCATAACTCCTTTGGATCCTGCTGCTGGAGGATATCCTCCCGCTCCTGCACCAGGACTTCCTCACCTTGAAGCAACATCTCCCTCAGCTGCTCAAAACATCGAGAAACTTCCGCTGGGTCCATAATGGCTGTAGTGTTCTGTCAGGGCTGCTCAGGGATGGGACCTGAGTTGCTGGATTTGGGATCCAGCGATTCAGCCAAATGTGTAAATGAGGACCCAATTGCGGATTACTGTCAATTTGCTATCTTTATTCTGAACAAAGATCTTGACAGCATTCAAAAGGCTCAAACAACACAAAGGATACTCCAAAAAGCGAAATTAAAGATAAAGGCAAAAGAGCAAACTCACTTGACTTCGTGAAGACATCTAACACTACAGCAAAGAACAAGTGCAAAAACCCCAGTACATATACCCAGCATACAGACATCAAGTGGCAACCTTAACGAGTACAAACAAGGAACAGGTGAGAGCCAGCAATAGGAATCAGGTGAGTGAACATAACAGGAAACAGGTGAGGCAAACAAAGAAAACAAAGGCACATGTTAACACCGAAAACACGAAGTCCTTTTGGCCACCAGATGCCGCCAAATCGTGGCCATGGCTGCCACGATCGTGACAACTATTTGATAAATGTAATCTAATATAATAGCATAATAGAATGTAAAGTAAAGAAACATCTAGCTGGCTTCAGTTCAAGTCAATTCAAGTCTTTTATTGTCAGATGCACAGAACAACAGAGTCAGACTGGGCACTGAAATTCTTAGGACAGGACACAGTACCACACTACCATAACATTACAAGACATAACATAACATATAGGTACTCCACGTGATATAACATAACATAACTTAACAATAAGAACTTAACAAACGATATACCTATGAAAAACAAATAAGTAGTAATATAGTAGACCTACTAGATAAACATATTGCACAATATGCAATATACATACTAAACATAAATACACGCACTAAACAGATACACATACGTACCTACATGTCTTTCACTATCTGCTAGAGCTATACTGAACATACGCTAGTTAGGCCTACTTGTAAAATGCATAATGTTTAACAGTAAATCTCAATTTAGCTTGCACCTAGGGTTGCCAACTTCCTAAACCCCAAATGAGGGACACTTTCTTCCAGGTGCGCACACACGCCAACAGCTGACCAACAATAATGGAAATTGCAAGGTTTCATTAGCCATACCATAAACCTATTAAATTCAGTGTTATTTTTGCAAAACAACTACTGTACTTGCTTGGATGTATTGTTCATAATAACAGTCAAGACAAGTTTCTCTCAAATTTCATGTTGTTTTCGTTGAAATAGCATTAGACCTGGGTACTATTCGGCGACGCTCGCTAAGCGGTTTAGCGAGCTAATTTCCAGGCTAAAAAAAGACAACACCACCTTAGCGAGTTCGCGGAAGCAACTTTTTATCAATCTCCATGGTAATTAATCGCTTAGCACTAACCTGCTCCAGGGCAGGCTAACCAAAGTTTAGCTGGCTAAACTTGCCACACCCACGCCAAAAGGAGGGATCCCATTGACAAGGAGTCATAGTTTGATTAGCGTAGGAAAAGTTCTTTGCGATCGCCAAGAAGATCCATTTTTCCATCATGATGAGTTCTTGTATGAGCGCTACCGATCCACCCGACAAGGAATAATTAATTTAGAAGACCTTCTCGAGTTATTTATTGCATATCCCACCACCGTAGAACATTGAATGTCTTCACTTTCTTGCGAGTCGTTGCCTTTATTTTTGCAATGTCGGCGATGCGGAGAACAAAGCACTCATAATTCCATGACAGTGGTAGCCTATTAGTACAGTTGAGACATTGGTACAGTTGATAAACCCGAAATAACTTTCATGCTCAGCCTGAGACGTGATTTTTAGTTTGCACATGAATACTACCGTTTTCTTTGATCCCAGGAAATTTGAGCACATAACAAATCCCCATTACGGAGATATTGGCTAAAGTTGTTTTACCTACTTTAACTTACATCATTGCAAACGTTTAGTTTTGCAAATGTGTCTAGTTTTTGTGCAGTGGTGGATGTGGATGGTAAGGTGGTTGCATGATAAGAAGAGAGAAAGAAACACAATTTATTTGCATTGCTTCAATTTATTGAATTTGTTATTAATACATTTCATTTAGTCATTTAGCAGTCAGTTTTATTCAAAGCGATTTAAAACCACAATTCTTAATGAGGTTAAGGGGATCGAACCGGCGATGACCTGCATGCAAGCCCTACGCTCTGCCCGCTGTACCAAAGTCACATGTTCAGTTACAGAAAAGATATCATTAGTTAGCCAGCCTATGGACGGTTTATTTAATGATGTTGCAGTCGCGACAGTGATGAATTTTGACATGATTATGGTCTTGAATTCTTCATAACGCGTTCATGGTCATATCCCGCCTTAGCGGAGAAAAAAATGAGTCTTTTTCTTTGAGTTTAGAATATAATGCCGTTCAAAAAAATCCTGGTTTTGGTTATCGACCTTTCATGCCCTTTAAAGCAGGACGTGCACGCGCAATTTAGCTGACGAGATGAATTAACTTGAGGTTAAAATAAATTAGCGCCCGTCGCCAGACCGGTTTGGCCTGTTCTCATTTAGCGAGCTAGTTAATCTCCAGTTGCGAGCTAAATTAATTATCTTAGCTTCAGTTGTACGCCGAACAGGGCCCTGTTCAGCATAGACTCCTGGTTGTTATGGTTATCTAGGTGCTATGCTAGCTAGCTAGCTAGCTAAGGGAACTTTTAATACCCTACCCCTATACATTCTGATATGAAATATGAAAACAACAATGTGCAAGCTTCCAATTTAATCATGAATTAAGATACTTAGATCGCTCAAAGTTTCACCTTTCCGTGTTGGCGTTACAAATGCTTGTTGTGGAGGTTAGTGCAGTTGAGAGCCGCTTGTCTCCAGGGCACAGACACTAAACTGTTATATTTTTCTCTTTTCACGGATACAAATAAAAAAGGCTGTGATTGGAATACGGGACTGCAGCTGTCCCTGACGGGACAAATCAAAATCATAATTCGGGATGTCCTGGACAATTCGGGACAGTTGGCAACCCTTCTTGCACCTAAGTTATAACACATTTGAGTGTGCTAACATTAGCGATAACGTCAGCTAGTTCGAGGTGTATGCATAGGCTAACCATTCAATTAGCAGCACATTTCCTGTATTGTACAATGATTAAACATGGACTTACCTGATAGTGATGCACAGGATTAATCTCGCTGTTTCCTCTTCTTTCTTTTTTCTGCCCCTGACTCATGCGGTCTTTTCGAGGCCATTCCGGGTAACCTCCTGTCAAGTTCGCTGTCAAGTTCGCCTGGCCACTTTAGACAGGGCAACCAACGCGAGCTTGGGATGTTGCATGTGTATTGGTGGGGGGGGGGGGGGGGGGGACCATCGTAACTTTTTTTTGAGCAATTTAATATACAGTATGTCTTGTTCTGTCTGTTTGGTGATATGCATGGCTAAAAGGTGCCTTATATTTCTATACTGAAATAATATCGGCATTATTATTATTATTATTATTATAACTATGATGATTTTCTTTTAAGTTGCCTATTTTCGGGGCCCCTCCTCAGGACTTGGGGCCCTACGCGCAGCGCGTTATGGGAGCGGCGTCACTGGTTGTAGCCTATATAAGCATATTGCAGACCCTTTTGCCTGCTTCGATTTGAGATCTTGCCGTTTTTCACTACTGTGTCATTATGGCATAAATAGTCAAAAAGAAGCCAAATTCATTAAAGGTATCGCAATGTATTTCTAATAGCCTGACGATGTCATACTCTAGTCAGAATATGAGTCTGATACTGAACCATTGGGCTGTGATTATGGGGCGTGTTTCAACAAACCAGGAAAGAAAATGCCTCTTCGCTGAATTGGATACCTACAACCAATCAGAGCAACGTAGTATTACCATCTGATAGATTAATATTTTACCTGATCCCATAGGAAGGACGGCAAACACATCTTTTCAATCGACAAATGCCTTGATCGCGTTTCTCTGTTCCTCTTTTAAAATGAATGCGCTGTCAATATCTGTTGACATATGCCTGCTCACGTTACTTAATTAGCAGCAAGGCTAGAAGATACAGTTTGTTTCAATGGGTTTTTGGTGTACGCGTTAGCAATGCCCTAACAATAATGGTCTAGAGAGCTTTAGTTAAGACAAACAGTACTCTGCAACATTCGTGTTGTACAAACACAACTAACCGAGTCAATGTAGACATTAAAAAGTCGTGTAGATAGCTTAATTCACATAAAATATTCCCCACTAAGCACCCGAGACGCGGCCATCTTGGTCGGAGTTCGAATCTACCGGTTAATTCAACTCAAGCGTTGGTTGATAATCTGTCCATCATTGTATAAAGCCCGCCCTTACAATTTGATTGGTGGTCAGATTGCTTTCTCGACTTTTTCGAAAACTTGAATCTCTCCCAACTAGCTCAAGTCCAGACTGAATCTCCCAGACCAAAAATTTTGTGGGCGGAGTTCAGGCTGGTTTCCAGGCTATATTTCTAATACGGGAACGGCAAATTGGCATGTTACCTTTTACACAAGAAGATGATTGATTAAATAAATAAATATGCCACGAGTTTAACCCCCCCAATGGTAGACCTAAAGTTACGCCCTTGTTCCACCTTATTCAAATCCAGTTTCAAAAATAAATATTCATGATCGCTAAAACCACATCTTTTATAATAAACTCTCTTTACATATTCACTTAACTCTTTCCTTATTAAAACCATATCTATTCTGCTTTTTTTGATTTTATCATTTACTATTTGCTCTCTGCTATACTTTCTCACTTTTTATTTCTTTCTCTCCATATATATCACTCATTTCACACTTTTCCATCAATTCTTTTAATTCTTCTCTTCCTCTATCTGTCTTAAAATCCATATTTTCTGCTATGTCTACTCTTTCTAAAATAAAAAATCACCCATTACTATCATTTCTTCCCAGCCTTCAATTAAAATCTGAAGCTTTAAAAAAAAAAAAATCAACTCTTTCTTTGTTTTTATTTGGTGCATGTATTGTTATTTTTTCGTTGTTGTCTTCCATTGTTATTGTTAAAATTGTCCCTTCTTGATCATTATATATGTGACCAGCCATGGCTAAACCAGCCACAAGTCTCCCCAGAGACATTTTGATTCACATATTCTGAAAGTGTAGGTTTAAAGCTATCCAATGATGTCTCACTTTTGTAGATCTGATGATATTTGTATAAGTTGTAATCATTTGAATGTATACCCATCAGAAAAGCTTTTCCTGAGGAAAAGGACCTCTAATTTTTCCATATTGTCACCTCACCTGGGACAAAGGGAAGACAGTTGTGCTCATTTGCATCTCAGTGAGATTAGCCCTCACACTGACATCTGGTATCTGTAGCCCTTCCCCCTACAGGTGTCACTGAAGACTCAAGAATTTTAGTGTTGTTAATAATAACAGTTAATTATGTAATGTTATTTTCATTAGGACTTGAACTGGACTTGAATCAGAATTAGAAGGTTTTTGAATGTAATAAATAATCGAATGTGATGATGAAGTACGGTACGCAGCGTCTAAACTGAAGCTCAACTCAACTATTACAGTTAGCTTGACGCTAACACTAACTGAAAACACATTGTAACACATAGTGGCTAGGTAGCTAGCTGCTAATAAGTAACATATAAGTAACACATCAGCAGTAATGAATCAAGTGTACTGATATGAAATGTACTACTAAATGTACTAATAACATGCCATTCTCAAATTAAAGCCAGTGACATGATGGTTAACGTTTAACGAGTTAACGATGGATACCGACAGTTAGCATGCCTAGCTAGGTAGCATTACCATTGGATTTGAATGGCAGTTATGCTAGCTTTGGCTATCCAGACAAAGGAGCCTGTTTCTGGACACGTTTCACTTGACGAGTGGCTGCAATATCATCTGGAAAGTTTGAAATGATACTAAACGAAGGGAAATCTATTGTATGGAGATATTTCTGCTAAGTAGACAATGCAGATTCTAATTAGGCTGGTGGATATGTCCAATGTAAGAAGTGTGAAGTTTTAATGAAATATGATTGATGCAACTCTCGTTCTCCACAATAACATGGAGAAACCTTGCTGGTTGGATGTAGATAGTTTTCAGAACGAGTGCGGCGTGCAAAAAGATCTTCAATGGTAAGACTTGTCTGTTGAGCCTCTGTTGGTGTCTCATAAAATGTGAGTTTTATTAAAGCATAGCGTGTGTAATGTGTAGCTATTTCATTCCGTTTGTTAACCTTTCCTGCTGTCTGTCTCTGAACGTAGAAATTGCAGGGGAGTAAAATGCTGTTTTTAACTTCGGGGTTAATTCCCTTTCCTTTACGTCTGCTGCTGGCTTTTTTGGTGGATGCAGTCATCTCCGAAGTAACTACTGAACGTCTGCTTTCTCGACTTTTTCGAAAACTTGAATCTCTCCCAACTAGCTCAAGTCCAGACTGAATCTCCCAGACCAAAAATTTTGTGGGCGGAGTTCAGGCTGGTTTCCAGGCTATATTTCTAATACGGGAACGGCAAATTGGCATGTTACCTTTTACACAAGAAGATGATTGATTAAATAAATAAATATGCCACGAGTTTAACCCCCCCAATGGTAGACCTAAAGTTACGCCCTTGTTCCACCTTATTCAAATCCAGTTTCAAAAATAAATATTCATGATCGCTAAAACCACATCTTTTATAATAAACTCTCTTTACATATTCACTTAACTCTTTCCTTATTAAAACCATATCTATTCTGCTTTTTTTGATTTTATCATTTACTATTTGCTCTCTGCTATACTTTCTCACTTTTTATTTCTTTCTCTCCATATATATCACTCATTTCACACTTTTCCATCAATTCTTTTAATTCTTCTCTTCCTCTATCTGTCTTAAAATCCATATTTTCTGCTATGTCTACTCTTTCTAAAATAAAAAATCACCCATTACTATCATTTCTTCCCAGCCTTCAATTAAAATCTGAAGCTTTAAAAAAAAAAAAATCAACTCTTTCTTTGTTTTTATTTGGTGCATGTATTGTTATTTTTTCGTTGTTGTCTTCCATTGTTATTGTTAAAATTGTCCCTTCTTGATCATTATATATGTGACCAGCCATGGCTAAACCAGCCACAAGTCTCCCCAGAGACATTTTGATTCACATATTCTGAAAGTGTAGGTTTAAAGCTATCCAATGATGTCTCACTTTTGTAGATCTGATGATATTTGTATAAGTTGTAATCATTTGAATGTATACCCATCAGAAAAGCTTTTCCTGAGGAAAAGGACCTCTAATTTTTCCATATTGTCACCTCACCTGGGACAAAGGGAAGACAGTTGTGCTCATTTGCATCTCAGTGAGATTAGCCCTCACACTGACATCTGGTATCTGTAGCCCTTCCCCCTACAGGTGTCACTGAAGACTCAAGAATTTTAGTGTTGTTAATAATAACAGTTAATTATGTAATGTTATTTTCATTAGGACTTGAACTGGACTTGAATCAGAATTAGAAGGTTTTTGAATGTAATAAATAATCGAATGTGATGATGAAGTACGGTACGCAGCGTCTAAACTGAAGCTCAACTCAACTATTACAGTTAGCTTGACGCTAACACTAACTGAAAACACATTGTAACACATAGTGGCTAGGTAGCTAGCTGCTAATAAGTAACATATAAGTAACACATCAGCAGTAATGAATCAAGTGTACTGATATGAAATGTACTACTAAATGTACTAATAACATGCCATTCTCAAATTAAAGCCAGTGACATGATGGTTAACGTTTAACGAGTTAACGATGGATACCGACAGTTAGCATGCCTAGCTAGGTAGCATTACCATTGGATTTGAATGGCAGTTATGCTAGCTTTGGCTATCCAGACAAAGGAGCCTGTTTCTGGACACGTTTCACTTGACGAGTGGCTGCAATATCATCTGGAAAGTTTGAAATGATACTAAACGAAGGGAAATCTATTGTATGGAGATATTTCTGCTAAGTAGACAATGCAGATTCTAATTAGGCTGGTGGATATGTCCAATGTAAGAAGTGTGAAGTTTTAATGAAATATGATTGATGCAACTCTCGTTCTCCACAATAACATGGAGAAACCTTGCTGGTTGGATGTAGATAGTTTTCAGAACGAGTGCGGCGTGCAAAAAGATCTTCAATGGTAAGACTTGTCTGTTGAGCCTCTGTTGGTGTCTCATAAAATGTGAGTTTTATTAAAGCATAGCGTGTGTAATGTGTAGCTATTTCATTCCGTTTGTTAACCTTTCCTGCTGTCTGTCTCTGAACGTAGAAATTGCAGGGGAGTAAAATGCTGTTTTTAACTTCGGGGTTAATTCCCTTTCCTTTACGTCTGCTGCTGGCTTTTTTGGTGGATGCAGTCATCTCCGAAGTAACTACTGAACGTCTGTTTGCCTCAAGATGTCCAATGTTTCGCATGTCCTGCCACTCTCTCTCGGCTGCTAGAGAATCACTCCGTATGTTGTACATAAGCTCTGGAGAAAGTTTGTTGCTACACCAATGTCTCCCGAGGAGAGAGTTCTCCTTTCTTCTTGCGTTGCATTTGCAGTTAAAGTTACCGTAGAGATAGCGTCTTATATGTCACGCTCCAGCTCCTCTGCTGCAAGGCCGAAAGCTTCTTCCTCCTCGGCTAAGGTCAGCTGTAGACTAGGAATGTTCTCCAGTTTGATGAAATCGCGTTCATCATCTGTGCACTCATCTTCAGATTCAGAAGTCAGATTGCCATCTGGATAAGAGTAGTGGAGTATGATGCTGTATACGTAGCCATGTGTATCGCTTGTAAGTGCAGCTGATTGGTCGAAAAAAATAACAAACACGATTCAGCAGTTCATATGGAAATTAGGTAACACCCCCCCAAGCGCCACGAGAGCGAAGCTGAATTTAACCAAACTGTACCCACTTCAACGACAAAATGTATACTTTTAAGGTAACCAATACTGGTATCTGAAACATGGAGTGGCTTCTTCATGACTTCAACTTGCACATTCTGCAAAAAAACGAAAATCAATAATTTTGAGAAAAAAAAACTTCAATTGTGTTTTACTCGAAATCGTCTCGGCCGACTTGTCCCCCTTTTCGCGTACCAGGTCACATATTTCTGTTACCTTTCCACACACACCTCTCTTCATTAAAAATGCCACTCCTCTTCCCTTTTTTGCATTGTTATTATAAAATACTTCTCCATCCCACCTTCTTTTAAAACCTTCCGCCACCATTTTTGTCCAGTTACTTTCTTGTATTAATTTTACATCATTTCGTTCTGTTTCTTTTATCAATCTTTGTAATTAAACAGGGTTAATCCCTCCTCTTACATTAATCGAAGTCAAATCCCACACCATTACAATAGTAAATAAATAAATACCGAAATTACAACCCTTCATTTTGAGTCCAAACATTTCTGCACCTCCCCGCCTGTCTTTTCAGCCAGTTCGTTTTTTTTCCTCCAACCCCTCCTTTTTTCCTGTTATTCTCAAACTCCTTTAATGTTTATAATCCGTGTTTTTACCTTCCTTGGTTGAGTCAGGAGAGTGCGTCTGTCAAACTCATGGTCTTCCATTTCTTCCTCACTCTCCCTCTGCCTTTTTTCCTTCTCCTTTTGTGTTATTTCCATCTCGCTATGCTGGGTCTCCTCCTCCAGCAGCTCTGAATCTCCCGTGTCCCCAGCCGCACCTATATCTTTCATGAAAACGGTGCCCAACTTCTCTTCCATGCACAACGATACATCCTTGTCAGAAACCTGGTGCCCCTGCGGCTGGGCACAGGGGATTGAAAGTTCCCCTGATGAGCAGTCCTCCTCCTCCGCCTCGCTCTCGTGCTCTTCCTCGTCATTATTTCCGTCGCTCTCCTCCTCGGAGCTTAGACATGTGCATTTGATGAAGGCACGGCGGCAGTCGGGGCATTTCGCAGCATCGCACTCACGGGCATAATGGCCCTGTTGCAGGCATTCCCGGCAGGTGAACTCAGGGCAGCTTCTCATGACGTGCCCTGGCTGTAAACAAAGTCTGCATAACTTAACCTGTCGGTCATGTATCACCCTACAGTATTGAGGCCCGTCAGGTGTGTCAAACCTTGCACTGTAAGGTAACGATGGAACTTCCTTCGGGAAACGGACTTTTATAAAACGAGTGCCGTCTGCCACTGACGTGCCCGGGTAGTAACGTCTTCTTAAGGGGAGGATGGCTTCGACTCCCCAGTTCCTTAATTTGTCTAATACCTCCCCATCCGTTGTGTAAGGGGGCAGGTGGAGAAAGGAGACCATTACCTCGCTTCTGTATAGTCTTTTTACATCCACCCGTATTCCATCGAAAAGCAAACCTTCATCTTCCAGTAAATCACAGACTTCAGGACATTCAAAAGTTGCTTCAAACTGTTTATTCGGCCTGGGTCTTAAAGCCGAGAGTTTCCCCGGCCTGACAGCCTTCTCAATTTCCTTGATTAGTTTCATGGCGTTTAGCCCCTCAATGTTTTCTGTTTCTAAAACCAGTGTCATTTCTTTAGCATATTTTCGGTGCCACAGTCCCGGTTGTTTCCCCTCAGGCCCTTTATCTGTGCTCTCTTTATACGCTTTATTTTCCCGACCAAGTTCGCTGTTTTCCTTACCTATCCTGTTGTTTTGGTCTGGCTCATTGCCCGGTGCTTCCTCAATTACCACCACGTCCCCAGCTTCATTTTCTTGTACTTCCATCGATCCAAGGTCCTTCTCTCGTTGTTGATTCTCCCTTCCTTTGCCATTCATTGCTTCATTAGTTTGTTTGCTTCCTGCATGATCCTCATTCTCATTGAAACCGTCGCTCTGATTTTCTATCTCTGTAGTTGCGTCTGTCGCGACCATGTTTGAATCCTTTGGCTTGTTCATCATTGTTATATCCAGTCCGCTTTCGTTAAGCATTACATTCGTTTTTTCTTCCTCTTTGTTTATATCCACTGTTCTTCTCGTTGTCGTGTTGCCGTTATCCAAAATCGATGCCGTTATGCCATCCGTGTTTAATTAATTTACCGCTCTCGTAATCCTTTTACCCAGTCCGTTTTCGTAAGCCCTTTTATCAGCCTTTGTTTCATCTTTGTTTAAACCCACATTCCTTTTCTTTGTCGTGTTGCCATTGTCCTTAATCTTTAACTTGTTGCCGTCCGTTTTTTGGGGAAAATCCTTATTTCGTAAGCCTTTTTCCTTTCCGGGTTCGGTGCCATGAGGTCTGTTCATTTCGAAAGATTGAACTGTAAAGTTCGCCCTAACAGTTTAAAACTGCCGGGTTCCCTTTCAGAACAAATAAACTAAATTAATCACTAACAAACAAACTAAATTCAGACAAAAAAAATCAAACGAACTAACAATAAATCAACGAACTGGAGGGAGCCTTTCTCCCTCTACTACTTTCCACGTGTTACTTCTCAATCTCACAATCTCGAAGTCAGACGCCTTAACCTCTCGGCCATCACAGCTTAAACATCTGTGGAATCTGTCGTAAAAAATACATCCACCAATACAGTGGGGAACCTCGCCCTTGCATGCCTGACAAAGCAGCAAAAGTAAGACTTAATGTTGCCTTGCTGTGAAGTACACCTCGGACAAACAGATCATGATGTGAAAGGAGCCAATCTGGGCAGAAGCTTTAAAGCATGTGGCCAAAGAAGGACTACTAGCACAACTAAGAGACACCCAAAGGACTTATACCGCTTGAATTGCACATAGGTAAGGGACCAGCTGGCCGCAAGAGTCCATTTTGTTGTCTGTCGTCCCACGTGTTTTGCCTTCTAACCGTACGAGCGATGCATCTCAAGAATGCTGTGTTTGCAACAAAGTATACAGTCCAAAGCTCCGCTGTGAGCAGGTATCGAACCTGCGCGGGGAAACCCCATTGGATTTCAAGTCCAACGCCTTAACCTCTCGGCCATCACAGCTGACCGACAGCATTTCTAGACCTACGACAAAAAAATGGACAGAGCAGCAAAGTTTACACTTCAACATATGACAGAGCAGGAATACCAACTCATCCAGCTTGGTTCCTGTGAAGCAAAGTTGTCGCACTTACACAGCTATGAAATAAGCGTTTCTTGTTTCATTGGATGTAATATATCATAGAGATTCCCATCTTATGTCTCAAGGGTAAGATTAAGATCTCTAACAAGTCAGAGATTCGCTGAGAGCAGGGTTCGAACCTGCGCGGGGAAACCCCATTGGATTTCGAGTCCAACGCCTTAACCTCTCGGCCATCACAGCTTAGACATCTGTGTAATCTGTCGTAAAAAATACATCCACCAATACAGTGGGGAACCTCGCCCTTGCGTGCCTGACAAAGCAGCAAAAGTAAGACTTAATGTTGCCTTGCTGTGAAGTACACCTCGGACAAACAGATCATGATGTGAAAGGAGCCAATCTGGGCAGAAGCTTTAAAGCATGTGGCCAAAGAAGGACTACTAGCACAACTAAGAGACACCCAAAGGACTTATACCGCTTGAATTGCACATAGGTAAGGGACCAGCTGGCCGCAAGAGTCCATTTTGTTGTCTGTCGTCGCGGGGAAACCCCATTGGATTTCGAGTCCAACGCCTTAACCTCTCGGCCATCACAGCTTAGACATCTGTGTAATCTGTCGTAAAAAATACATCCACCAATACAGTGGGGAACCTCGCCCTTGCGTGCCTGACAAAGCAGCAAAAGTAAGACTTAATGTTGCCTTGCTGTGAAGTACACCTCGGACAAACAGATCATGATGTGAAAGGAGCCAATCTGGGCAGAAGCTTTAAAGCATGTGGCCAAAGAAGGACTACTAGCACAACTAAGAGACACCCAAAGGACTTATACCGCTTGAATTGCACATAGGTAAGGGACCAGCTGGCCGCAAGAGTCCATTTTGTTGTCTGTCGTCCCACGTGTTTTGCCTTCTAACCGTACGAGCGATGCATCTCAAGAATGCTGTGTTTGCAACAAAGTATACAGTCCAAAGCTCCGCTGTGAGCAGGTATCGAACCTGCGCGGGGAAACCCCATTGGATTTCAAGTCCAACGCCTTAACCTCTCGGCCATCACAGCTGACCAACAGCATTTCTAGACCTACGACAAAAAAATGGACAGAGCAGCAAAGTTTACACTTCAACATATGACAGAGCAGGAATACCAACTCATCCAGCTTGGTTCCTGTGAAGCAAAGTTGTCGCACTTACACAGCTATGAAATAAGCGTTTCTTGTTTCATTGGATGTAATATATCATAGAGATTCCCATCTTATGTCTCAAGGGTAAGATTAAGATCTCTAACAAGTCAGAGATTCGCTGCGAGCAGGGTTCGAACCTGCGCGGGGAAACCCCATTGGATTTCGAGTCCAACGCCTTTTTTTTTTTTTTTTTTTTTTTTTTTTTATCTTTTATTGATCAAAAATTTCAGAGTTTACATTTCAAAACATTCAGCAAATTCATTCAATTTTCTATTTTCATTTCATGTGTTGAGTTTGTTTTTAACACTATATCAATAGTTTCAATTCCATTTCTCCATCACAGCATTCAATTTTCAATTGTTCACATTTTCCTTTCAACCATACATTTATCATACACAGAGGTTTTAGGTTCACAAGGAATTGCACAGCTAATAAATAATGTGCAAAATTCGCATACATAATAAATAACATTGTGACTTCAGGCAGGAAATAGAACAGTACTTCAGTAAGTATATAAATGATGTGCAAATTGCTTTGATAATGATTCAATAAATACATAGATGAGTTCAATAAATACAATAAAGCAAACAGGCAGAAGATCTTAAAAACAATCAGGCAAATTCAATTTAATTCCCTCCCATGTTAATAATACAAATTGGTTGCTAAAAACAAATTTTTTGTTAAACGTCTCTAAATCATAATTAAAGGCAAAATAGGCATACAGTGTTTCAATCACTCTTAAGAGTTTCTGTTCAAATAGTTTGCATACATCCAATTTATGTTGTCTTTGTTTCACCACCACCCTCCTCACCCACACTGTATGCCTGGCCACAGACAAGAATATATTGACTGCCTGGTTCCTTTTTTTGTTTCCGTCTTTAAAAACACCAAATAAAAACATCTTCTCCCAATGCTCTTCCACATACTGCCTATCCACCCCAAATCCAGTTACTATATGCTTTAACTTCACAGTAAAACACTCCAACTCTTTGCATTCAAAAAACATGTGCTTCAGTCCCTCTTTCTCTGTTTCACATACTTTACATAGCTCATCAGTTGCATAACCCATTTTAAAAAGCCTCATCTCATGGTAAATGCAGTTGTGTGCTAAAAGATAATCAAAGTTCTCTAAAAGCGGGCATTTTAGTGAGGATCTTATATTTCCCCATACTTCTTCTTCTTTTATATTTATAAAACTTTTTTTCCAATAGGAATTGGCCCTGGGTTTAATAAAAGCTTTGTCCCTAAAAAAATTATAAAATTGCTTCAGTAAGCACACATTAAACGGTATGCCTGTATCCTTCATCATTACTTCTGCTCTTTCTTCCTCCCCTCCACCTTTTTCTCCTTTCATCTTATCCCACCACTCCTCCGGTATCGTTTGTTTAATGTTTTCAAGTTCCTTTTTTACAGAGTCTTCATTAATTTTCCCTTCCACCCTTTCAATTTCATCCATAAAGGCCTGCAATGGCAGGAGCCCTGGTTTTATCTCGTATAAGAGATCTCTGATCGTGCGGAACCCGGCGTCAAACCACCTTTTTACATAAAAATCCCCCCTATTCAAATTTGGATTTAAAAACAGAGGTTGGTTTAAAAGCTCATCCCTCCCCACTGGTCTAAAATCTATCGCTTCTCTAAAATCCCCCCAAGCCCTTAAAACCTCCCTGTAAAAGTCTGGGATTCCGACCATCATGTTCTCCCTAACCTGCATCCATAAGACTGAAGACCCCATTTCAAACTTTTTGTTTAAAAAATATTCAAAAGTCCTCTTCCATTCTTTGTTACCTTGCCCCATAAAATGTTTCACTGTCTTTATTCTGAGGGCCTTCAGTCTTACGAGTGGGTCGAGCAATCCCAGACCTCCCTCCTCCACCCTCCCGATCAGAGTCTCGTAGGCTATTTTAGAAGGCTTACCTTCCCAAATAAAAGTAGTCACCAATTCTTTAAAAGTTTTTAAGACAGGTATTGGCAAACTAACCGATCCAAGGACGTACCATATTTTTGATAAAAAGAGTGAGTTTAAGACCAAAATTTTTCCCTTGAGGGTTAAATTCCTCCTCCTCCAAAAAGTCAATCTTTTTTTAGTTTTCCCAATTGTCTCCTCCCACATTAACTTTGTGTTTTGTCTTTCATCTATCCCTACTCTGACTCCCAAAATTTTGATATTTTCCCTAACTTCTTTAAAGGGTACCGTCCTTGACAAGGCGTTATCTTTTCCTGTGTTTAAAAACTCAGTTTTACCCAGATTCATTCTAGCGCCTGAGCCTTTGCAGTACCTCTCCAGGACTTCAACTGCTCTCCAGATGCTGGCTTCATCTTTTAAAATCAGAGTTGTGTCATCCGCATACTGATATATTTTGGTTTCTTTGCTAAAATCATTAAAACCATCTAGCGGAATTCCTTTTATTCCCCTGTCAGCATTGATTGCCAGGCCCAGGGGCTCCGCGACCAGAGTGTACAGCAATGCCGACAGTGGACATCCTTGCCGTATGGATCTGGTTAAATAAATAAAATCTGTCAAAAATCCATTGCATTTGACACAACTCTTTGCATCCGAGTAGAGACCCCTCAGACACTGCACAAATGTATCGCCAAAATCATATTTCCTTAAAACCTCAAATAAAAAATCATGTTCTACCCTATCAAAAGCTTTTTCTAAATCTATATTAATTAAAAATCCCTTCCTACCCTCCTTATCTAAAAACCAAATTTTGTCTCTAATACTGTTTACAGTGTCTGCGATGTCTCTACCCAGGACAGCATATGCCTGGTTGGTCTGAATGACTCTGGGCAAAACCCGCTTCAGCCTGTTTGCCATTACCTTTGCTAAAATCTTATAATCACAATTTAAAAGACTAATGGGCCTAAAATTCTGGAGCTCTTCCTTGTCCCCCTTGTTTTTGTAAATTATTTTTATCATTCCTCTCGTCATTGAGGGACTCAGAGCTCCTCCTTGCCATATCTCATTGAAAATCTTGTTTAAAACAGGTACTAAAACATTTTTAAATACTTTATAGAATTCACAGCCCAGGCCATCCAAACCCGGGCTGCGACTATTTTTCATTTCACCCAAAGCATCTTCTATTTCTTCTTGACTAATTATCCTGTTGCACATTTCTCTGTCCTCCTCAGACACCTTTTCCTCAATATTGTTCAATAAATACTCGCTATCTTCTTTACTTATTCCTTGTTGGGTAAATAAATTATTATAAAAACCATGTACTTCCTTTAAAATACTGTCTTTATCTGTTATTCTCTTCCCATCCAGACTCCTTATACTTTTAATTTCTTCTGCTTTTTGTCTAGTTTTCTCTAGATCAAAAAAGAACTTGGTACACCTCTCTCCTTCTACCATATAATTTGCTCTGCTCCTTATCATTGCTCCTTTAAAAGTTTGTTCTTCAATTCTTTTCAATTCATCTTCCAAAAACGCTATTTTGTTAATGTCTTCTTTTCTTTCCTTTATTTTCCGCAGCTCATCCTCTAGTTCTTGGCGTATCCCTCTTTCCTTCATTCTTTTATCTTTACTTCTTTTTTGACAAAAACTGATTGAGTATTTCTTAATTTCATGTTTTAAATTATCCCACCATACACCCAAACTGTCCACATAGTCTCCCATTTCTTTTATGCTGCTTAAAATCATTTCGCCAACATCCATTTTGTATATATTGTCTTTTAAAATCTCTGTGTTCAAAAGCCAAACACCTGGTCCTCTTTCCACCTTATTCAAATCCAGTTTCAAAAATAAATATTCATGATCGCTAAAACCACATCTTTTATAATAAACTCTCTTCACATATTCACTTAACTCTTTCCTTATTAAAACCATATCTATTCTGCTTTGTTGGATTTTATCATTTACTATTTGCACTCTGCTATATTTTCTCACTTCCTTATTTCTTTCTCTCCATATATCACTCATTTCACACTTATCCATCAATTCTTTTAATTTTTCTCTTCCTCTATCCGTCTTAAAATCCATATTTTCTGCTATGTCCTCTCTTTCTAAAATAGTGTTAAAATCACCCATTACTATCGTTTCTCCCCAGCCTTCAATTAATATCTGAAGATTCTTAAAAAAATCAACTCTTTCTTTGTTTTTATTTGGTGCATGTATATTACATATTGTTATTTTTTCGCTGTTGTCTTCCATTGTTATTGTTAAGATTTTCCCTTCTTGATCATTATATATTTCTGTTACCTTTCCACACACACCTCTCTTCATTAAAAATGCCACTCCTCTTCCCTTTTTTGCACTGTTATTATAAAATACTTCTCCATCCCACCTTCTTTTGAAACCTTCCGCCACCTCTTTTGTCCAGTTACTTTCTTGTATTAATATAACATCATTTCGTTCTGTTTCTTTTATCAACCTTTGTAATTTAACAGGGTTAATCCCTCCTCTTACATTAATGGAGATAAAATCCCACACCATTACAATAATAAAGAAATAAATACCGAAATTACAACCCTTCATTTTAAGTCAAAACATTTCTGCACCTCCGTTTTTTCAGCCAGTTCGTTTTTTTTCCTCCCAACCCTCCTTTTGTTCTGTGTTTCTAAAACTCTTTTAATGTTTATAATCCGTGTTGTTACCTTCCTTGGTAGAGTCAGGTGAGTGCGTCTGTCAAACTCGTGGTCTTCCATTTCTTCCTCACTCTCCCTCTGCCTTTTTTCCTTCTCCTGTTGTGTTATTTCCATCTCGCTATGCTGGGTCTCCTCCTCCAGAAGCTCTGATTCTCCCGTGTCCCCAGCCGCACCTATATCTTTCATGAAAACGGTGCCCAACTTCTCCTCCATGCACGACGATATATCCTTGTCAGAAACCTGGTGCCCCTGCGGCTGGGCACAGGGGATTGAAAGTTCCCCTGATGAGCAGTCCTCCTCCTCCGCCTCGCTCTCGTGCTCTTCCACGTCATTATTCCCGTCGCTCTCCTCCTCGGAGCTTAGACATGTGCATTTGATGAAGGCACGGCGGCAGTCGGGGCATTTCGCAGCATCGCACTCACGGGCATAATGGCCCTGTTGCAGGCATTCCCGGCAGGTGAACTCAGGGCAGCTTCTCATGACGTGCCCTGGCTGTAAACAAAGTCTGCATAACTTAACCTGTCGGTCATGTATCACCCTACAGTATTGAGGCCCGTCAGGTGAGTCGAACCTTGCACTGTAAGGTAACGATGGAACTTCCTTCGGGAAACGGACTTTTATAAAACGAGTGCCGTCTGCCACTGACGTGCCCGGGTAGTAGCGTCTTCTTAAGGGGAGGATGGCTTCGACTCCCCAGTTCCTTAATTTGTCTAATACCTCCCCATCTGTTGTGTAAGGGGGCAGGTGGAGAAAGGAGACCATTACCTCGCTTCTGTATAGTCTTTTTACATCCACCCGTATTCCATCGAAAAGCAAACCTTCATCTTCCAGTAAATCACAGACTTCAAGACTTTCAAAAGTTGCTTCGAATTGTTTATTCGGCCTGGGTCTTAAAGCCGAGAGTTTCCCCGGCCCGACAGCTTTCTCAATTTCCTTGATTAGTTTCATGGCGTTTAGCCCCTCAATGTTTTCAGTTTCTAAAACCAGTGTCATTTCTTTAGCATATTTCCTATGCCACAGTCCAGGTTTTTTCCCCTCAGGCCCTTTATCTGTGCTCTCTTTATACACGTTATTTTCCCGACCAAGTTCACTGTTACCTGACCTGTTGCTTTGGTCAGGTCCTTTGCACGGTGCTTCCTCAATTACCACCACGTCCCCAGCTTCATTTTCTGGTACTTCCTTCGACCCAAGCTCCTTCTTTTTTTGTTGATTATCCCTTCCTTTACCATTTCCATTCATTACTTCATTCATTTGTTTGCTTCCTACATGATGCTCATTCTCCTTGAAACCGCCGCTCTCATTTTCTATCTCCGTAGCTGCGTCTTTCGCGACCATGTTTGAATCATTTGGCTCGTTCATCATTGTTATATCCAGTCCGCTTTCGTTAAGCATTACATTCGTTTTTTCTTCCTCTTTGTTTACATCCACTGTTCTTCTCGTTGTCGTGTTGCCGTTATCCAAAATCAATGCCGTTAAGCCATCCGTGTTTGATTCATTTATCTTGCTCGTAATCCTTTTACCCAGTCCGCTTTCGTTTGCCCTTTTATCAGCCTTTGTTTCATCTTTGTTTAAACCCACATTCATTTTCTTTGTCGTGTTGCCCTTGTCCTTAATCTTTAACTTGTTGCCGTCCGCTTTTTGGGGTAAATCCTTATTTCGTAAGCCTTTTTCCTTTCCGGGTTCGGTGCCATGCGGTCTGCTCATTTCGAAAGATTGAACTGTAAAGTTCGCCCTAACAGTTTAAAACTGCCGGGTTCCCTTTCAGAACAAATTAACTAAATTAATCACTAACAAACAAACTAAATTCAGACAAAAAATCAAACGAACTAACAATAAATCCACGAACTGGAGGGAGCCTTTCTCCCTCTACTGCTTTCTACGTGTTACTTCTCAATCTCACAATTTCGAAGTCCAACGCCTTAACCTCTCGGCCATCACAGCTTAGACATCTGTGTAATCTGTCGTAAAAAATACATCCACCAATACAGTGGGGAACCTCGCCCTTGCGTGCCTGACAAAGCAGCAAAAGTAAGACTTAATGTTGCCTTGCTGTGAAGTACACCTCGGACAAACAGATCATGATGTGAAAGGAGCCAATCTGGGCAGAAGCTTTAAAGCATGTGGCCAAAGAAGGACTACTAGCACAACTAAGAGACACCCAAAGGACTTATACAGCTTGAAATGCACATAGGTAAGGGACCAGCTGGCCGCAAGAGTCCATTTTGTTGTCTGTCGTCCCACGTGTTTTGCCTTCTTAACCGTACGAGCGATGCATCTCAAGAATGCTGTGTTTGCAACAAAGTATACAGTCCAAACCTCCGCTGTGAGCAGGGATCGAACCTGTGCGGGGAAACCCCATTGGATTTCAAGTCCAACGCCTTAACCTCTCGGCCATCACAGCTGACCGACAGCATTTCTAGACCTACGACAAAAAAATGGACAGAGCAGCAAAGTTTACACTTCAACATATGACAGAGCAGGAATACCAACTCATCCAGCTTGGTTCCTGTGAAGCAAAGTTGTCGCACTTACACAGCTATGAAATAAGCGTTTCTTGTTTCGTTGGATGTAATACATCATAGAGATTCCCATCTTATGTCTCAAGGGTAAGATTAAGATCTCTAACAAGTCAGAGCTGCGCTGCGAGCAGGGTTCAAACCTGCGCGGGGAAACCCCATTGGATTTCGAGTCCAACGCCTTAACCTCTCGGCCATCACAGCTTAGACATCTGTTTAATCTGTCGTAAAAAATACATCCACCAATACAGTGGGGAACCTCGCCCTTGCGTGCCTGACAAAGCAGCAAAAGTAAGACTTAATGTTGCCTTGCTGTGAAGTACACCTCGGACAAACAGATCATGATGTGAAAGGAGGCAATCTGGGCAGAAGCTTTAAAGCATGTGGCCAAAGAAGGACTACTAGCACAACTAAGAGACACCCAAAGGACTTATACAGCTTGAAATGCACATAGGTAAGGGACCAGCTGGCCGCAAGAGTCCATTTTGTTGTCTGTCGTCCCACGTGTTTTGCCTTCTTACCGTACGAGCGATGCATCTCAAGAATGCTGTGTTTGCAACAAAGTATACAGTCCAAAGCTCCGCTGTGAGCAGGGATCGAACCTGCGCGGGGAAACCCCATTGGATTTCAAGTCCAACGCCTTAACCTCTCGGCCATCACAGCTGACCGACAGCATTTCTAGACCTACGACAAAAAAATGGACAGAGCAGCAAAGTTTACACTTCAACATATGACAGAGCAGGAATACCAACTCATCCAGCTTGGTTCCTGTGAAGCAAAGTTGTCGCACTTACACAGCTATGAAATAAGCGTTTCTTGTTTCGTTGGATGTAATACATCATAGAGATTCCCATCTTATGTCTCAAGGGTAAGATTAAGATCTCTAACAAGTCAGAGATTCGCTGCGAGCAGGGTTCGAACCTGCGCAGGGAAACCCCATTGGATTTCGAGTCCAACGCCTTAACCTCTCGGCCATCACAGCTTAGACATCTGTGTAATCTGTCGTAAAAAATACATCCACCAATACAGTGGGGAACCTCGCCCTTGCGTGCCTGACAAAGCAGCAAAAGTAAGACTTAATGTTGCCTTGCTGTGAAGTACACCTCGGACAAACAGATCATGATGTGAAAGGAGCCAATCTGGGCAGAAGCTTTAAAGCATGTGGCCAAAGAAGGACTACTAGCACAACTAAGAGACACCCAAAGGACTTATACAGCTTGAAATGCACATAGGTAAGGGACCAGCTGGCCGCAAGAGTCCATTTTGTTGTCTGTCGTCCCACGTGTTTTGCCTTCTTACCGTACGAGCGATGCATCTCAAGAATGCTGTGTTTGCAACAAAGTATACAGTCCAAAGCTCCGCTGTGAGCAGGGATCGAACCTGCGCGGGGAAACCCCATTGGATTTCAAGTCCAACGCCTTAACCTCTCGGCCATCACAGCTGACCGACAGCATTTCTAGACCTACGACAAAAAAATGGACAGAGCAGCAAAGTTTACACTTCAACATATGACAGAGCAGGAATACCAACTCATCCAGCTTGGTTCCTGTGAAGCAAAGTTGTCGCACTTACACAGCTATGAAATAAGCGTTTCTTGTTTCGTTGGATGTAATACATCATAGAGATTCCCATCTTATGTCTCAAGGGTAAGATTAAGATCTCTAACAAGTCAGAGATTCGCTGCGAGCAGGGTTCGAACCTGCGCGGGGAAACCCCATTGGATTTCGAGTCCAACGCCTTAACCTCTCGGCCATCACAGCTTAGACATCTGTGTAATCTGTCGTAAAAAATACATCCACCAATACAGTGGGGAACCTCGCCCTTGCGTGCCTGACAAAGCAGCAAAAGTAAGACTTAATGTTGCCTTGCTGTGAAGTACACCTCGGACAAACAGATCATGATGTGAAAGGAGCCAATCTGGGCAGAAGCTTTAAAGCATGTGGCCAAAGAAGGACTACTAGCACAACTAAGAGACACCCAAAGGACTTATACAGCTTGAAATGCACATAGGTAAGGGACCAGCTGGCCGCAAGAGTCCATTTTGTTGTCTGTCGTCCCACGTGTTTTGCCTTCTTACCGTACGAGCGATGCATCTCAAGAATGCTGTGTTTGCAACAAAGTATACAGTCCAAAGCTCCGCTGAGAGCGGGGATCGAACCTGCGCGGGGAAACCCCATTGGATTTCAAGTCCAACGCCTTAACCTCTCGGCCATCACAGCTGACCGACAGCATTTCTAGACCTACGACAAAAAAATGGACAGAGCAGCAAAGTTTACACTTCAACATATGACAGAGCAGGAATACCAACTCATCCAGCTTGGTTCCTGTGAAGCAAAGTTGTCGCACTTACACAGCTATGAAATAAGCGTTTCTTGTTTCGTTGGATGTAATACATCATAGAGATTCCCATCTTATGTCTCAAGGGTAAGATTAAGATCTCTAACAAGTCAGAGATTCGCTGCGAGCAGGGTTTGAACCTGCGCGGGGAAACCCCATTGGATTTCGAGTCCAACGCCTTAACCTCTCGGCCATCACAGCTTAGACATCTGTGTAATCTGTCGTAAAAAATACATCCACCAATACAGTGGGGAACCTCGCCCTTGCGTGCCTGACAAAGCAGCAAAAGTAAGACTTAATGTTGCCTTGCTGTGAAGTACACCTCGGACAAACAGATCATGATGTGAAAGGAGCCAATCTGGGCAGAAGCTTTAAAGCATGTGGCCAAAGAAGGACTACTAGCACAACTAAGAGACACCCAAAGGACTTATACAGCTTGAAATGCACATAGGTAAGGGACCAGCTGGCCGCAAGAGTCCATTTTGTTGTCTGTCGTCCCACGTGTTTTGCCTTCTTACCGTACGAGCGATGCATCTCAAGAATGCTGTGTTTGCAACAAAGTATACAGTCCAAAGCTCCGCTGTGAGCGGGGATCGAACCTGCGCGGGGAAACCCCATTGGATTTCAAGTCCAACGCCTTAACCTCTCGGCCATCACAGCTGACCGACAGCATTTCTAGACCTACGACAAAAAAATGGACAGAGCAGCAAAGTTTACACTTCAACATATGACAGAGCAGGAATACCAACTCATCCAGCTTGGTTCCTGTGAAGCAAAGTTGTCGCACTTACACAGCTATGAAATAAGCGTTTCTTGTTTCGTTGGATGTAATACATCATAGAGATTCCCATCTTATGTCTCAAGGGTAAGATTAAGATCTCTAACAAGTCAGAGATTCGCTGCGAGCAGGGTTCGAACCTGCGCGGGGAAACCCCATTGGATTTCGAGTCCAACGCCTTAACCTCTCGGCCATCACAGCTTAGACATCTGTGTAATCTGTCGTAAAAAATACATCCACCAATACAGTGGGGAACCTCGCCCTTGCGTGCCTGACAAAGCAGCAAAAGTAAGACTTAATGTTGCCTTGCTGTGAAGTACACCTCGGACAAACAGATCATGATGTGAAAGGAGGCAATCTGGGCAGAAGCTTTAAAGCATGTGGCCAAAGAAGGACTACTAGCACAACTAAGAGACACCCAAAGGACTTATACAGCTTGAAATGCACATAGGTAAGGGACCAGCTGGCCGCAAGAGTCCATTTTGTTGTCTGTCGTCCCACGTGTTTTGCCTTCTTACCGTACGAGCGATGCATCTCAAGAATGCTGTGTTTGCAACAAAGTATACAGTCCAAAGCTCCGCTGAGAGCGGGGATCGAACCTGCGCGGGGAAACCCCATTGGATTTCAAGTCCAACGCCTTAACCTCTCGGCCATCACAGCTGACCGACAGCATTTCTAGACCTACGACAAAAAAATGGACAGAGCAGCAAAGTTTACACTTCAACATATGACAGAGCAGGAATACCAACTCATCCAGCTTGGTTCCTGTGAAGCAAAGTTGTCGCACTTACACAGCTATGAAATAAGCGTTTCTTGTTTCGTTGGATGTAATACATCATAGAGATTCCCATCTTATGTCTCAAGGGTAAGATTAAGATCTCTAACAAGTCAGAGCTTCGCTGCGAGCAGGGTTCGAACCTGCGCGGCGAAACCCCATTGGATTTCGAGTCCAACGCCTTTACCTCTCGGCCATCACAGCTTAGACATCTGTGTAATCTGTCGTAAAAAATACATCCACCAATACAGTGGGGAACCTCGCCCTTGCGTGCCTGACAAAGCAGCAAAAGTAAGACTTAATGTTGCCTTGCTGTGAAGTACACCTCGGACAAACAGATCATGATGTGAAAGGAGCCAATCTGGGCAGAAGCTTTAAAGCATGTGGCCAAAGAAGGACTACTAGCACAACTAAGAGACACCCAAAGGACTTATACAGCTTGAAATGCACATAGGTAAGGGACCAGCTGGCCGCAAGAGTCCATTTTGTTGTCTGTCGTCCCACGTGTTTTGCCTTCTTACCGTACGAGCGATGCATCTCAAGAATGCTGTGTTTGCAACAAAGTATACAGTCCAAAGCTCCGCTGTGAGCAGGGATCGAACCTGCGCGGGGAAACCCCATTGGATTTCAAGTCCAACGCCTTAACCTCTCGGCCATCACAGCTGACCGACAGCATTTCTAGACCTACGACAAAAAAATGGACAGAGCAGCAAAGTTTACACTTCAACATATGACAGAGCAGGAATACCAACTCATCCAGCTTGGTTCCTGTGAAGCAAAGTTGTCGCACTTACACAGCTATGAAATAAGCGTTTCTTGTTTCGTTGGATGTAATACATCATAGAGATTCCCATCTTATGTCTCAAGGGTAAGATTAAGATCTCTAACAAGTCAGAGATTCGCTGCGAGCAGGGTTTGAACCTGCGCGGGGAAACCCCATTGGATTTCGAGTCCAACGCCTTTACCTCTCGGCCATCACAGCTTAGACATCTGTGTAATCTGTCGTAAAAAATACATCCACCAATACAGTGGGGAACCTCGCCCTTGCGTGCCTGACAAAGCAGCAAAAGTAAGACTTAATGTTGCCTTGCTGTGAAGTACACCTCGGACAAACAGATCATGATGTGAAAGGAGCCAATCTGGGCAGAAGCTTTAAAGCATGTGGCCAAAGAAGGACTACTAGCACAACTAAGAGACACCCAAAGGACTTATACAGCTTGAAATGCACATAGGTAAGGGACCAGCTGGCCGCAAGAGTCCATTTTGTTGTCTGTCGTCCCACGTGTTTTGCCTTCTTACCGTACGAGCGATGCATCTCAAGAATGCTGTGTTTGCAACAAAGTATACAGTCCAAAGCTCCGCTGTGAGCAGGGATCGAACCTGCGCGGGGAAACCCCATTGGATTTCAAGTCCAACGCCTTAACCTCTCGGCCATCACAGCTGACCGACAGCATTTCTAGACCTACGACAAAAAAATGGACAGAGCAGCAAAGTTTACACTTCAACATATGACAGAGCAGGAATACCAACTCATCCAGCTTGGTTCCTGTGAAGCAAAGTTGTCGCACTTACACAGCTATGAAATAAGCGTTTCTTGTTTCGTTGGATGTAATACATCATAGAGATTCCCATCTTATGTCTCAAGGGTAAGATTAAGATCTCTAACAAGTCAGAGCTTCGCTGCGAGCAGGGTTCGAACCTGCGCGGCGAAACCCCATTGGATTTCGAGTCCAACGCCTTTACCTCTCGGCCATCACAGCTTAGACATCTGTGTAATCTGTCGTAAAAAATACATCCACCAATACAGTGGGGAACCTCGCCCTTGCGTGCCTGACAAAGCAGCAAAAGTAAGACTTAATGTTGCCTTGCTGTGAAGTACACCTCGGACAAACAGATCATGATGTGAAAGGAGCCAATCTGGGCAGAAGCTTTAAAGCATGTGGCCAAAGAAGGACTACTAGCACAACTAAGAGACACCCAAAGGACTTATACAGCTTGAAATGCACATAGGTAAGGGACCAGCTGGCCGCAAGAGTCCATTTTGTTGTCTGTCGTCCCACGTGTTTTGCCTTCTTACCGTACGAGCGATGCATCTCAAGAATGCTGTGTTTGCAACAAAGTATACAGTCCAAAGCTCCGCTGTGAGCAGGGATCGAACCTGCGCGGGGAAACCCCATTGGATTTCAAGTCCAACGCCTTAACCTCTCGGCCATCACAGCTGACCGACAGCATTTCTAGACCTACGACAAAAAAATGGACAGAGCAGCAAAGTTTACACTTCAACATATGACAGAGCAGGAATACCAACTCATCCAGCTTGGTTCCTGTGAAGCAAAGTTGTCGCACTTACACAGCTATGAAATAAGCGTTTCTTGTTTCGTTGGATGTAATACATCATAGAGATTCCCATCTTATGTCTCAAGGGTAAGATTAAGATCTCTAACAAGTCAGAGATTCGCTGCGAGCAGGGTTCGAACCTGCGCGGGGAAACCCCATTGGATTTCGAGTCCAACGCCTTAACCTCTCGGCCATCACAGCTTAGACATCTGTGTAATCTGTCGTAAAAAATACATCCACCAATACAGTGGGGAACCTCGCCCTTGCGTGCCTGACAAAGCAGCAAAAGTAAGACTTAATGTTGCCTTGCTGTGAAGTACACCTCGGACAAACAGATCATGATGTGAAAGGAGCCAATCTGGGCAGAAGCTTTAAAGCATGTGGCCAAAGAAGGACTACTAGCACAACTAAGAGACACCCAAAGGACTTATACAGCTTGAAATGCACATAGGTAAGGGACCAGCTGGCCGCAAGAGTCCATTTTGTTGTCTGTCGTCCCACGTGTTTTGCCTTCTTACCGTACGAGCGATGCATCTCAAGAATGCTGTGTTTGCAACAAAGTATACAGTCCAAAGCTCCGCTGTGAGCAGGGATCGAACCTGCGCGGGGAAACCCCATTGGATTTCAAGTCCAACGCCTTAACCTCTCGGCCATCACAGCTGACCGACAGCATTTCTAGACCTACGACAAAAAAATGGACAGAGCAGCAAAGTTTACACTTCAACATATGACAGAGCAGGAATACCAACTCATCCAGCTTGGTTCCTGTGAAGCAAAGTTGTCGCACTTACACAGCTATGAAATAAGCGTTTCTTGTTTCGTTGGATGTAATACATCATAGAGATTCCCATCTTATGTCTCAAGGGTAAGATTAAGATCTCTAACAAGTCAGAGATTCGCTGCGAGCAGGGTTCGAACCTGCGCGGGGAAACCCCATTGGATTTCGAGTCCAACGCCTTAACCTCTCGGCCATCACAGCTTAGACATCTGTGTAATCTGTCGTAAAAAATACATCCACCAATACAGTGGGGAACCTCGCCCTTGCGTGCCTGACAAAGCAGCAAAAGTAAGACTTAATGTTGCCTTGCTGTGAAGTACACCTCGGACAAACAGATCATGATGTGAAAGGAGCCAATCTGGGCAGAAGCTTTAAAGCATGTGGCCAAAGAAGGACTACTAGCACAACTAAGAGACACCCAAAGGACTTATACAGCTTGAAATGCACATAGGTAAGGGACCAGCTGGCCGCAAGAGTCCATTTTGTTGTCTGTCGTCCCACGTGTTTTGCCTTCTTACCGTACGAGCGATGCATCTCAAGAATGCTGTGTTTGCAACAAAGTATACAGTCCAAAGCTCCGCTGTGAGCAGGGATCGAACCTGCGCGGGGAAACCCCATTGGATTTCAAGTCCAACGCCTTAACCTCTCGGCCATCACAGCTGACCGACAGCATTTCTAGACCTACGACAAAAAAATGGACAGAGCAGCAAAGTTTACACTTCAACATATGACAGAGCAGGAATACCAACTCATCCAGCTTGGTTCCTGTGAAGCAAAGTTGTCGCACTTACACAGCTATGAAATAAGCGTTTCTTGTTTCGTTGGATGTAATACATCATAGAGATTCCCATCTTATGTCTCAAGGGTAAGATTAAGATCTCTAACAAGTCAGAGATTCGCTGCGAGCAGGGTTCGAACCTGCGCGGGGAAACCCCATTGGATTTCGAGTCCAACGCCTTAACCTCTCGGCCATCACAGCTTAGACATCTGTGTAATCTGTCGTAAAAAATACATCCACCAATACAGTGGGGAACCTCGCCCTTGCGTGCCTGACAAAGCAGCAAAAGTAAGACTTAATGTTGCCTTGCTGTGAAGTACACCTCGGACAAACAGATCATGATGTGAAAGGAGCCAATCTGGGCAGAAGCTTTAAAGCATGTGGCCAAAGAAGGACTACTAGCACAACTAAGAGACACCCAAAGGACTTATACAGCTTGAAATGCACATAGGTAAGGGACCAGCTGGCCGCAAGAGTCCATTTTGTTGTCTGTCGTCCCACGTGTTTTGCCTTCTTACCGTACGAGCGATGCATCTCAAGAATGCTGTGTTTGCAACAAAGTATACAGTCCAAAGCTCCGCTGTGAGCAGGGATCGAACCTGCGCGGGGAAACCCCATTGGATTTCAAGTCCAACGCCTTAACCTCTCGGCCATCACAGCTGACCGACAGCATTTCTAGACCTACGACAAAAAAATGGACAGAGCAGCAAAGTTTACACTTCAACATATGACAGAGCAGGAATACCAACTCATCCAGCTTGGTTCCTGTGAAGCAAAGTTGTCGCACTTACACAGCTATGAAATAAGCGTTTCTTGTTTCGTTGGATGTAATACATCATAGAGATTCCCATCTTATGTCTCAAGGGTAAGATTAAGATCTCTAACAAGTCAGAGCTTCGCTGCGAGCAGGGTTCGAACCTGCGCGGCGAAACCCCATTGGATTTCGAGTCCAACGCCTTTACCTCTCGGCCATCACAGCTTAGACATCTGTGTAATCTGTCGTAAAAAATACATCCACCAATACAGTGGGGAACCTCGCCCTTGCGTGCCTGACAAAGCAGCAAAAGTAAGACTTAATGTTGCCTTGCTGTGAAGTACACCTCGGACAAACAGATCATGATGTGAAAGGAGCCAATCTGGGCAGAAGCTTTAAAGCATGTGGCCAAAGAAGGACTACTAGCACAACTAAGAGACACCCAAAGGACTTATACAGCTTGAAATGCACATAGGTAAGGGACCAGCTGGCCGCAAGAGTCCATTTTGTTGTCTGTCGTCCCACGTGTTTTGCCTTCTTACCGTACGAGCGATGCATCTCAAGAATGCTGTGTTTGCAACAAAGTATACAGTCCAAAGCTCCGCTGTGAGCAGGGATCGAACCTGCGCGGGGAAACCCCATTGGATTTCAAGTCCAACGCCTTAACCTCTCGGCCATCACAGCTGACCGACAGCATTTCTAGACCTACGACAAAAAAATGGACAGAGCAGCAAAGTTTACACTTCAACATATGACAGAGCAGGAATACCAACTCATCCAGCTTGGTTCCTGTGAAGCAAAGTTGTCGCACTTACACAGCTATGAAATAAGCGTTTCTTGTTTCGTTGGATGTAATACATCATAGAGATTCCCATCTTATGTCTCAAGGGTAAGATTAAGATCTCTAACAAGTCAGAGATTCGCTGCGAGCAGGGTTCGAACCTGCGCGGGGAAACCCCATTGGATTTCGAGTCCAACGCCTTAACCTCTCGGCCATCACAGCTTAGACATCTGTGTAATCTGTCGTAAAAAATACATCCACCAATACAGTGGGGAACCTCGCCCTTGCGTGCCTGACAAAGCAGCAAAAGTAAGACTTAATGTTGCCTTGCTGTGAAGTACACCTCGGACAAACAGATCATGATGTGAAAGGAGCCAATCTGGGCAGAAGCTTTAAAGCATGTGGCCAAAGAAGGACTACTAGCACAACTAAGAGACACCCAAAGGACTTATACAGCTTGAAATGCACATAGGTAAGGGACCAGCTGGCCGCAAGAGTCCATTTTGTTGTCTGTCGTCCCACGTGTTTTGCCTTCTTACCGTACGAGCGATGCATCTCAAGAATGCTGTGTTTGCAACAAAGTATACAGTCCAAAGCTCCGCTGTGAGCAGGGATCGAACCTGCGCGGGGAAACCCCATTGGATTTCAAGTCCAACGCCTTAACCTCTCGGCCATCACAGCTGACCGACAGCATTTCTAGACCTACGACAAAAAAATGGACAGAGCAGCAAAGTTTACACTTCAACATATGACAGAGCAGGAATACCAACTCATCCAGCTTGGTTCCTGTGAAGCAAAGTTGTCGCACTTACACAGCTATGAAATAAGCGTTTCTTGTTTCGTTGGATGTAATACATCATAGAGATTCCCATCTTATGTCTCAAGGGTAAGATTAAGATCTCTAACAAGTCAGAGATTCGCTGCGAGCAGGGTTCGAACCTGCGCGGGGAAACCCCATTGGATTTCGAGTCCAACGCCTTAACCTCTCGGCCATCACAGCTTAGACATCTGTGTAATCTGTCGTAAAAAATACATCCACCAATACAGTGGGGAACCTCGCCCTTGCGTGCCTGACAAAGCAGCAAAAGTAAGACTTAATGTTGCCTTGCTGTGAAGTACACCTCGGACAAACAGATCATGATGTGAAAGGAGGCAATCTGGGCAGAAGCTTTAAAGCATGTGGCCAAAGAAGGACTACTAGCACAACTAAGAGACACCCAAAGGACTTATACAGCTTGAAATGCACATAGGTAAGGGACCAGCAGGCCGCAAGAGTCCATTTTGTTGTCTGTCGTCCCACGTGTTTTGCCTTCTTACCGTACGAGCGATGCATCTCAAGAATGCTGTGTTTGCAACAAAGTATACAGTCCAAAGCTCCGCTGTGAGCAGGGATCGAACCTGCGCGGGGAAACCCCATTGGATTTCAAGTCCAACGCCTTAACCTCTCGGCCATCACAGCTGACCGACAGCATTTCTAGACCTACGACAAAAAAATGGACAGAGCAGCAAAGTTTACACTTCAACATATGACAGAGCAGGAATACCAACTCATCCAGCTTGGTTCCTGTGAAGCAAAGTTGTCGCACTTACACAGCTATGAAATAAGCGTTTCTTGTTTCGTTGGATGTAATACATCATAGAGATTCCCATCTTATGTCTCAAGGGTAAGATTAAGATCTCTAACAAGTCAGAGATTCGCTGCGAGCAGGGTTCGAACCTGCGCGGGGAAACCCCATTGGATTTCGAGTCCAACGCCTTACCTCTCGGCCATCACAGCTTAGACATCTGTGTAATCTGTCGTAAAAAATACATCCACCAATACAGTGGGGAACCTCGCCCTTGCGTGCCTGACAAAGCAGCAAAAGTAAGACTTAATGTTGCCTTGCTGTGAAGTACACCTCGGACAAACAGATCATGATGTGAAAGGAGCCAATCTGGGCAGAAGCTTTAAAGCATGTGGCCAAAGAAGGACTACTAGCACAACTAAGAGACACCCAAAGGACTTATACAGCTTGAAATGCACATAGGTAAGGGACCAGCTGGCCGCAAGAGTCCATTTTGTTGTCTGTCGTCCCACGTGTTTTGCCTTCTTACCGTACGAGCGATGCATCTCAAGAATGCTGTGTTTGCAACAAAGTATACAGTCCAAAGCTCCGCTGTGAGCAGGGATCGAACCTGCGCGGGGAAACCCCATTGGATTTCAAGTCCAACGCCTTAACCTCTCGGCCATCACAGCTGACCGACAGCATTTCTAGACCTACGACAAAAAAATGGACAGAGCAGCAAAGTTTACACTTCAACATATGACAGAGCAGGAATACCAACTCATCCAGCTTGGTTCCTGTGAAGCAAAGTTGTCGCACTTACACAGCTATGAAATAAGCGTTTCTTGTTTCGTTGGATGTAATACATCATAGAGATTCCCATCTTATGTCTCAAGGGTAAGATTAAGATCTCTAACAAGTCAGAGATTCGCTGCGAGCAGGGTTCGAACCTGCGCGGGGAAACCCCATTGGATTTCGAGTCCAACGCCTTAACCTCTCGGCCATCACAGCTTAGACATCTGTGTAATCTGTCGTAAAAAATACATCCACCAATACAGTGGGGAACCTCGCCCTTGCGTGCCTGACAAAGCAGCAAAAGTAAGACTTAATGTTGCCTTGCTGTGAAGTACACCTCGGACAAACAGATCATGATGTGAAAGGAGCCAATCTGGGCAGAAGCTTTAAAGCATGTGGCCAAAGAAGGACTACTAGCACAACTAAGAGACACCCAAAGGACTTATACAGCTTGAAATGCACATAGGTAAGGGACCAGCTGGCCGCAAGAGTCCATTTTGTTGTCTGTCGTCCCACGTGTTTTGCCTTCTTACCGTACGAGCGATGCATCTCAAGAATGCTGTGTTTGCAACAAAGTATACAGTCCAAAGCTCCGCTGAGAGCGGGGATCGAACCTGCGCGGGGAAACCCCATTGGATTTCAAGTCCAACGCCTTAACCTCTCGGCCATCACAGCTGACCGACAGCATTTCTAGACCTACGACAAAAAAATGGACAGAGCAGCAAAGTTTACACTTCAACATATGACAGAGCAGGAATACCAACTCATCCAGCTTGGTTCCTGTGAAGCAAAGTTGTCGCACTTACACAGCTATGAAATAAGCGTTTCTTGTTTCGTTGGATGTAATACATCATAGAGATTCCCATCTTATGTCTCAAGGGTAAGATTAAGATCTCTAACAAGTCAGAGCTTCGCTGCGAGCAGGGTTCGAACCTGCGCGGGGAAACCCCATTGGATTTCGAGTCCAACGCCTTAACCTCTCGGCCATCACAGCTTAGACATCTGTGTAATCTGTCGTAAAAAATACATCCACCAATACAGTGGGGAACCTCGCCCTTGCGTGCCTGACAAAGCAGCAAAAGTAAGACTTAATGTTGCCTTGCTGTGAAGTACACCTCGGACAAACAGATCATGATGTGAAAGGAGCCAATCTGGGCAGAAGCTTTAAAGCATGTGGCCAAAGAAGGACTACTAGCACAACTAAGAGACACCCAAAGGACTTATACAGCTTGAAATGCACATAGGTAAGGGACCAGCTGGCCGCAAGAGTCCATTTTGTTGTCTGTCGTCCCACGTGTTTTGCCTTCTTACCGTACGAGCGATGCATCTCAAGAATGCTGTGTTTGCAACAAAGTATACAGTCCAAAGCTCCGCTGTGAGCAGGGATCGAACCTGCGCGGGGAAACCCCATTGGATTTCAAGTCCAACGCCTTAACCTCTCGGCCATCACAGCTGACCGACAGCATTTCTAGACCTACGACAAAAAAATGGACAGAGCAGCAAAGTTTACACTTCAACATATGACAGAGCAGGAATACCAACTCATCCAGCTTGGTTCCTGTGAAGCAAAGTTGTCGCACTTACACAGCTATGAAATAAGCGTTTCTTGTTTCGTTGGATGTAATACATCATAGAGATTCCCATCTTATGTCTCAAGGGTAAGATTAAGATCTCTAACAAGTCAGAGATTCGCTGCGAGCAGGGTTCGAACCTGCGCGGCGAAACCCCATTGGATTTCGAGTCCAACGCCTTAACCTCTCGGCCATCACAGCTTAGACATCTGTGTAATCTGTCGTAAAAAATACATCCACCAATACAGTGGGGAACCTCGCCCTTGCGTGCCTGACAAAGCAGCAAAAGTAAGACTTAATGTTGCCTTGCTGTGAAGTACACCTCGGACAAACAGATCATGATGTGAAAGGAGCCAATCTGGGCAGAAGCTTTAAAGCATGTGGCCAAAGAAGGACTACTAGCACAACTAAGAGACACCCAAAGGACTTATACAGCTTGAAATGCACATAGGTAAGGGACCAGCTGGCCGCAAGAGTCCATTTTGTTGTCTGTCGTCCCACGTGTTTTGCCTTCTTACCGTACGAGCGATGCATCTCAAGAATGCTGTGTTTGCAACAAAGTATACAGTCCAAAGCTCCGCTGTGAGCAGGGATCGAACCTGCGCGGGGAAACCCCATTGGATTTCAAGTCCAACGCCTTAACCTCTCGGCCATCACAGCTGACCGACAGCATTTCTAGACCTACGACAAAAAAATGGACAGAGCAGCAAAGTTTACACTTCAACATATGACAGAGCAGGAATACCAACTCATCCAGCTTGGTTCCTGTGAAGCAAAGTTGTCGCACTTACACAGCTATGAAATAAGCGTTTCTTGTTTCGTTGGATGTAATACATCATAGAGATTCCCATCTTATGTCTCAAGGGTAAGATTAAGATCTCTAACAAGTCAGAGATTCGCTGCGAGCAGGGTTCGAACCTGCGCGGCGAAACCCCATTGGATTTCGAGTCCAACGCCTTAACCTCTCGGCCATCACAGCTTAGACATCTGTGTAATCTGTCGTAAAAAATACATCCACCAATACAGTGGGGAACCTCGCCCTTGCGTGCCTGACAAAGCAGCAAAAGTAAGACTTAATGTTGCCTTGCTGTGAAGTACACCTCGGACAAACAGATCATGATGTGAAAGGAGCCAATCTGGGCAGAAGCTTTAAAGCATGTGGCCAAAGAAGGACTACTAGCACAACTAAGAGACACCCAAAGGACTTATACAGCTTGAAATGCACATAGGTAAGGGACCAGCTGGCCGCAAGAGTCCATTTTGTTGTCTGTCGTCCCACGTGTTTTGCCTTCTTACCGTACGAGCGATGCATCTCAAGAATGCTGTGTTTGCAACAAAGTATACAGTCCAAAGCTCCGCTGAGAGCGGGGATCGAACCTGCGCGGGGAAACCCCATTGGATTTCAAGTCCAACGCCTTAACCTATCGGCCATCACAGCTGACCGACAGCATTTCTAGACCTACGACAAAAAAATGGACAGAGCAGCAAAGTTTACACTTCAACATATGACAGAGCAGGAATACCAACTCATCCAGCTTGGTTCCTGTGAAGCAAAGTTGTCGCACTTACACAGCTATGAAATAAGCGTTTCTTGTTTCGTTGGATGTAATACATCATAGAGATTCCCATCTTATGTCTCAAGGGTAAGATTAAGATCTCTAACAAGTCAGAGCTTCGCTGCGAGCAGGGTTCGAACCTGCGCGGCGAAACCCCATTGGATTTCGAGTCCAACGCCTTTACCTCTCGGCCATCACAGCTTAGACATCTGTGTAATCTGTCGTAAAAAATACATCCACCAATACAGTGGGGAACCTCGCCCTTGCGTGCCTGACAAAGCAGCAAAAGTAAGACTTAATGTTGCCTTGCTGTGAAGTACACCTCGGACAAACAGATCATGATGTGAAAGGAGCCAATCTGGGCAGAAGCTTTAAAGCATGTGGCCAAAGAAGGACTACTAGCACAACTAAGAGACACCCAAAGGACTTATACAGCTTGAAATGCACATAGGTAAGGGACCAGCTGGCCGCAAGAGTCCATTTTGTTGTCTGTCGTCCCACGTGTTTTGCCTTCTTACCGTACGAGCGATGCATCTCAAGAATGCTGTGTTTGCAACAAAGTATACAGTCCAAAGCTCCGCTGTGAGCAGGGATCGAACCTGCGCGGGGAAACCCCATTGGATTTCAAGTCCAACGCCTTAACCTCTCGGCCATCACAGCTGACCGACAGCATTTCTAGACCTACGACAAAAAAATGGACAGAGCAGCAAAGTTTACACTTCAACATATGACAGAGCAGGAATACCAACTCATCCAGCTTGGTTCCTGTGAAGCAAAGTTGTCGCACTTACACAGCTATGAAATAAGCGTTTCTTGTTTCGTTGGATGTAATACATCATAGAGATTCCCATCTTATGTCTCAAGGGTAAGATTAAGATCTCTAACAAGTCAGAGCTTCGCTGCGAGCAGGGTTCGAACCTGCGCGGCGAAACCCCATTGGATTTCGAGTCCAACACCTTTACCTCTCGGCCATCACAGCTTAGACATCTGTGTAATCTGTCGTAAAAAATACATCCACCAATACAGTGGGGAACCTCGCCCTTGCGTGCCTGACAAAGCAGCAAAAGTAAGACTTAATGTTGCCTTGCTGTGAAGTACACCTCGGACAAACAGATCATGATGTGAAAGGAGCCAATCTGGGCAGAAGCTTTAAAGCATGTGGCCAAAGAAGGACTACTAGCACAACTAAGAGACACCCAAAGGACTTATACAGCTTGAAATGCACATAGGTAAGGGACCAGCTGGCCGCAAGAGTCCATTTTGTTGTCTGTCGTCCCACGTGTTTTGCCTTCTTACCGTACGAGCGATGCATCTCAAGAATGCTGTGTTTGCAACAAAGTATACAGTCCAAAGCTCCGCTGTGAGCAGGGATCGAACCTGCGCGGGGAAACCCCATTGGATTTCAAGTCCAACGCCTTAACCTCTCGGCCATCACAGCTGACCGACAGCATTTCTAGACCTACGACAAAAAAATGGACAGAGCAGCAAAGTTTACACTTCAACATATGACAGAGCAGGAATACCAACTCATCCAGCTTGGTTCCTGTGAAGCAAAGTTGTCGCACTTACACAGCTATGAAATAAGCGTTTCTTGTTTCGTTGGATGTAATACATCATAGAGATTCCCATCTTATGTCTCAAGGGTAAGATTAAGATCTCTAACAAGTCAGAGATTCGCTGCGAGCAGGGTTCGAACCTGCGCGGGGAAACCCCATTGGATTTCGAGTCCAACGCCTTAACCTCTCGGCCATCACAGCTTAGACATCTGTGTAATCTGTCGTAAAAAATACATCCACCAATACAGTGGGGAACCTCGCCCTTGCGTGCCTGACAAAGCAGCAAAAGTAAGACTTAATGTTGCCTTGCTGTGAAGTACACCTCGGACAAACAGATCATGATGTGAAAGGAGCCAATCTGGGCAGAAGCTTTAAAGCATGTGGCCAAAGAAGGACTACTAGCACAACTAAGAGACACCCAAAGGACTTATACAGCTTGAAATGCACATAGGTAAGGGACCAGCTGGCCGCAAGAGTCCATTTTGTTGTCTGTCGTCCCACGTGTTTTGCCTTCTTACCGTACGAGCGATGCATCTCAAGAATGCTGTGTTTGCAACAAAGTATACAGTCCAAAGCTCCGCTGTGAGCAGGGATCGAACCTGCGCGGGGAAACCCCATTGGATTTCAAGTCCAACGCCTTAACCTCTCGGCCATCACAGCTGACCGACAGCATTTCTAGACCTACGACAAAAAAATGGACAGAGCAGCAAAGTTTACACTTCAACATATGACAGAGCAGGAATACCAACTCATCCAGCTTGGTTCCTGTGAAGCAAAGTTGTCGCACTTACACAGCTATGAAATAAGCGTTTCTTGTTTCGTTGGATGTAATACATCATAGAGATTCCCATCTTATGTCTCAAGGGTAAGATTAAGATCTCTAACAAGTCAGAGATTCGCTGCGAGCAGGGTTCGAACCTGCGCGGCGAAACCCCATTGGATTTCGAGTCCAACGCCTTAACCTCTCGGCCATCACAGCTTAGACATCTGTGTAATCTGTCGTAAAAAATACATCCACCAATACAGTGGGGAACCTCGCCCTTGCGTGCCTGACAAAGCAGCAAAAGTAAGACTTAATGTTGCCTTGCTGTGAAGTACACCTCGGACAAACAGATCATGATGTGAAAGGAGCCAATCTGGGCAGAAGCTTTAAAGCATGTGGCCAAAGAAGGACTACTAGCACAACTAAGAGACACCCAAAGGACTTATACAGCTTGAAATGCACATAGGTAAGGGACCAGCTGGCCGCAAGAGTCCATTTTGTTGTCTGTCGTCCCACGTGTTTTGCCTTCTTACCGTACGAGCGATGCATCTCAAGAATGCTGTGTTTGCAACAAAGTATACAGTCCAAAGCTCCGCTGTGAGCAGGGATCGAACCTGCGCGGGGAAACCCCATTGGATTTCAAGTCCAACGCCTTAACCTCTCGGCCATCACAGCTGACCGACAGCATTTCTAGACCTACGACAAAAAAATGGACAGAGCAGCAAAGTTTACACTTCAACATATGACAGAGCAGGAATACCAACTCATCCAGCTTGGTTCCTGTGAAGCAAAGTTGTCGCACTTACACAGCTATGAAATAAGCGTTTCTTGTTTCGTTGGATGTAATACATCATAGAGATTCCCATCTTATGTCTCAAGGGTAAGATTAAGATCTCTAACAAGTCAGAGATTCGCTGCGAGCAGGGTTCGAACCTGCGCGGCGAAACCCCATTGGATTTCGAGTCCAACGCCTTAACCTCTCGGCCATCACAGCTTAGACATCTGTGTAATCTGTCGTAAAAAATACATCCACCAATACAGTGGGGAACCTCGCCCTTGTGTGCCTGACAAAGCAGCAAAAGTAAGACTTAATGTTGCCTTGCTGTGAAGTACACCTCGGACAAACAGATCATGATGTGAAAGGAGCCAATCTGGGCAGAAGCTTTAAAGCATGTGGCCAAAGAAGGACTACTAGCACAACTAAGAGACACCCAAAGGACTTATACAGCTTGAAATGCACATAGGTAAGGGACCAGCTGGCCGCAAGAGTCCATTTTGTTGTCTGTCGTCCCACGTGTTTTGCCTTCTTACCGTACGAGCGATGCATCTCAAGAATGCTGTGTTTGCAACAAAGTATACAGTCCAAAGCTCCGCTGAGAGCGGGGATCGAACCTGCGCGGGGAAACCCCATTGGATTTCAAGTCCAACGCCTTAACCTATCGGCCATCACAGCTGACCGACAGCATTTCTAGACCTACGACAAAAAAATGGACAGAGCAGCAAAGTTTACACTTCAACATATGACAGAGCAGGAATACCAACTCATCCAGCTTGGTTCCTGTGAAGCAAAGTTGTCGCACTTACACAGCTATGAAATAAGCGTTTCTTGTTTCGTTGGATGTAATACATCATAGAGATTCCCATCTTATGTCTCAAGGGTAAGATTAAGATCTCTAACAAGTCAGAGCTTCGCTGCGAGCAGGGTTCGAACCTGCGCGGCGAAACCCCATTGGATTTCGAGTCCAACGCCTTTACCTCTCGGCCATCACAGCTTAGACATCTGTGTAATCTGTCGTAAAAAATACATCCACCAATACAGTGGGGAACCTCGCCCTTGCGTGCCTGACAAAGCAGCAAAAGTAAGACTTAATGTTGCCTTGCTGTGAAGTACACCTCGGACAAACAGATCATGATGTGAAAGGAGCCAATCTGGGCAGAAGCTTTAAAGCATGTGGCCAAAGAAGGACTACTAGCACAACTAAGAGACACCCAAAGGACTTATACAGCTTGAAATGCACATAGGTAAGGGACCAGCTGGCCGCAAGAGTCCATTTTGTTGTCTGTCGTCCCACGTGTTTTGCCTTCTTACCGTACGAGCGATGCATCTCAAGAATGCTGTGTTTGCAACAAAGTATACAGTCCAAAGCTCCGCTGTGAGCAGGGATCGAACCTGCGCGGGGAAACCCCATTGGATTTCAAGTCCAACGCCTTAACCTCTCGGCCATCACAGCTGACCGACAGCATTTCTAGACCTACGACAAAAAAATGGACAGAGCAGCAAAGTTTACACTTCAACATATGACAGAGCAGGAATACCAACTCATCCAGCTTGGTTCCTGTGAAGCAAAGTTGTCGCACTTACACAGCTATGAAATAAGCGTTTCTTGTTTCGTTGGATGTAATACATCATAGAGATTCCCATCTTATGTCTCAAGGGTAAGATTAAGATCTCTAACAAGTCAGAGCTTCGCTGCGAGCAGGGTTCGAACCTGCGCGGCGAAACCCCATTGGATTTCGAGTCCAACACCTTTACCTCTCGGCCATCACAGCTTAGACATCTGTGTAATCTGTCGTAAAAAATACATCCACCAATACAGTGGGGAACCTCGCCCTTGCGTGCCTGACAAAGCAGCAAAAGTAAGACTTAATGTTGCCTTGCTGTGAAGTACACCTCGGACAAACAGATCATGATGTGAAAGGAGCCAATCTGGGCAGAAGCTTTAAAGCATGTGGCCAAAGAAGGACTACTAGCACAACTAAGAGACACCCAAAGGACTTATACAGCTTGAAATGCACATAGGTAAGGGACCAGCTGGCCGCAAGAGTCCATTTTGTTGTCTGTCGTCCCACGTGTTTTGCCTTCTTACCGTACGAGCGATGCATCTCAAGAATGCTGTGTTTGCAACAAAGTATACAGTCCAAAGCTCCGCTGTGAGCAGGGATCGAACCTGCGCGGGGAAACCCCATTGGATTTCAAGTCCAACGCCTTAACCTCTCGGCCATCACAGCTGACCGACAGCATTTCTAGACCTACGACAAAAAAATGGACAGAGCAGCAAAGTTTACACTTCAACATATGACAGAGCAGGAATACCAACTCATCCAGCTTGGTTCCTGTGAAGCAAAGTTGTCGCACTTACACAGCTATGAAATAAGCGTTTCTTGTTTCGTTGGATGTAATACATCATAGAGATTCCCATCTTATGTCTCAAGGGTAAGATTAAGATCTCTAACAAGTCAGAGATTCGCTGCGAGCAGGGTTCGAACCTGCGCGGGGAAACCCCATTGGATTTCGAGTCCAACGCCTTAACCTCTCGGCCATCACAGCTTAGACATCTGTGTAATCTGTCGTAAAAAATACATCCACCAATACAGTGGGGAACCTCGCCCTTGCGTGCCTGACAAAGCAGCAAAAGTAAGACTTAATGTTGCCTTGCTGTGAAGTACACCTCGGACAAACAGATCATGATGTGAAAGGAGCCAATCTGGGCAGAAGCTTTAAAGCATGTGGCCAAAGAAGGACTACTAGCACAACTAAGAGACACCCAAAGGACTTATACAGCTTGAAATGCACATAGGTAAGGGACCAGCTGGCCGCAAGAGTCCATTTTGTTGTCTGTCGTCCCACGTGTTTTGCCTTCTTACCGTACGAGCGATGCATCTCAAGAATGCTGTGTTTGCAACAAAGTATACAGTCCAAAGCTCCGCTGTGAGCAGGGATCGAACCTGCGCGGGGAAACCCCATTGGATTTCAAGTCCAACGCCTTAACCTCTCGGCCATCACAGCTGACCGACAGCATTTCTAGACCTACGACAAAAAAATGGACAGAGCAGCAAAGTTTACACTTCAACATATGACAGAGCAGGAATACCAACTCATCCAGCTTGGTTCCTGTGAAGCAAAGTTGTCGCACTTACACAGCTATGAAATAAGCGTTTCTTGTTTCGTTGGATGTAATACATCATAGAGATTCCCATCTTATGTCTCAAGGGTAAGATTAAGATTTCTAACAAGTCAGAGATTCGCTGCGAGCAGGGTTCGAACCTGCGCGGGGAAACCCCATTGGATTTCGAGTCCAACGCCTTAACCTCTCGGCCATCACAGCTTAGACATCTGTGTAATCTGTCGTAAAAAATACATCCACCAATACAGTGGGGAACCTCGCCCTTGCGTGCCTGACAAAGCAGCAAAAGTAAGACTTAATGTTGCCTTGCTGTGAAGTACACCTCGGACAAACAGATCATGATGTGAAAGGAGCCAATCTGGGCAGAAGCTTTAAAGCATGTGGCCAAAGAAGGACTACTAGCACAACTAAGAGACACCCAAAGGACTTATACAGCTTGAAATGCACATAGGTAAGGGACCAGCTGGCCGCAAGAGTCCATTTTGTTGTCTGTCGTCCCACGTGTTTTGCCTTCTTACCGTACGAGCGATGCATCTCAAGAATGCTGTGTTTGCAACAAAGTATACAGTCCAAAGCTCCGCTGTGAGCAGGGATCGAACCTGCGCGGGGAAACCCCATTGGATTTCAAGTCCAACGCCTTAACCTCTCGGCCATCACAGCTGACCGACAGCATTTCTAGACCTACGACAAAAAAATGGACAGAGCAGCAAAGTTTGCACTTCAACATATGACAGAGCAGGAATACCAACTCATCCAGCTTGGTTCCTGTGAAGCAAAGTTGTCGCACTTACACAGCTATGAAATAAGCGTTTCTTGTTTCGTTGGATGTAATACATCATAGAGATTCCCATCTTATGTCTCAAGGGTAAGATTAAGATCTCTAACAAGTCAGAGATTCGCTGCGAGCAGGGTTCGAACCTGCGCGGGGAAACCCCATTGGATTTCGAGTCCAACGCCTTAACCTCTCGGCCATCACAGCCTAGACATCTGTGTAATCTGTCGTAAAAAATACATCCACCAATACAGTGGGGAACCTCGCCCTTGCGTGCCTGACAAAGCAGCAAAAGTAAGACTTAATGTTGCCTTGCTGTGAAGTACACCTCGGACAAACAGATCATGATGTGAAAGGAGCCAATCTGGGCAGAAGCTTTAAAGCATGTGGCCAAAGAAGGACTACTAGCACAACTAAGAGACACCCAAAGGACTTATACAGCTTGAAATGCACATAGGTAAGGGACCAGCTGGCCGCAAGAGTCCATTTTGTTGTCTGTCGTCCCACGTGTTTTGCCTTCTTACCGTACGAGCGATGCATCTCAAGAATGCTGTGTTTGCAACAAAGTATACAGTCCAAAGCTCCGCTGTGAGCAGGGATCGAACCTGCGCGGGGAAACCCCATTGGATTTCAAGTCCAACGCCTTAACCTCTCGGCCATCACAGCTGACCGACAGCATTTCTAGACCTACGACAAAAAAATGGACAGAGCAGCAAAGTTTACACTTCAACATATGACAGAGCAGGAATACCAACTCATCCAGCTTGGTTCCTGTAAAGCAAAGTTGTCGCACTTACACAGCTATGAAATAAGCGTTTCTTGTTTCATTGGATGTAATACATCATAGAGATTCCCATCTTATGTCTCAAGGGTAAGATTAAGATATCTAACAAGTCAGAGATTCGCTGCGAGCAGGGTTCGAACCTGTGCGGGGAAACCCCATTGGATTTCGAGTGCAACGCCTTAACCTCTCGGCCATCACAGCTTAGACATCTGTGTAATCTGTCGTAAAAAATACATCCACCAATACAGTGGGGAACCTCGCCCTTGCGTGCCTGACAAAGCAGCAAAAGTAAGACTTAATGTTGCCTTGCTGTGAAGTACACCTCGGACAAACAGATCATGATGTGAAAGGAGCCAATCTGGGCAGAAGCTTTAAAGCATGTGGCCAAAGAAGGACTACTAGCACAACTAAGAGACACCCAAAGGACTTATACAGCTTGAAATGCACATAGGTAAGGGACCAGCTGGCCGCAAGAGTCCATTTTGTTGTCTGTCGTCCCACGTGTTTTGCCTTCTTAACGGTACGAGCGATGCATCTCAAGAATGCTGTGTTTGCAACAAAGTATACAGTCCAAAGCTCCGCTGTGAGCAGGGATCGAACCTGTGCGGGGAAACCCCATTGGAGTTCAAGTCCAACGCCTTAACCTCTCGGCCATCACAGCTGACCGACAGCATTTCTAGACCTACGACAAAAAAATGGACAGAGCAGCAAAGTTTACACTTCAACATATGACAGAGCAGGAATACCAACTCATCCAGCTTGGTTCCTGTGAAGCAAAGTTGTCGCACTTACACAGCTATGAAATAAGCGTTTCTTGTTTCGTTGGATGTAATACATCATAGAGATTCCCATCTTATGTCTCAAGGGTAAGATTAAGATCTCTAACAAGTCAGAGATTCGCTGCGAGCAGGGTTCGAACCTGCGCGGGGAAACCCCATTGGATTTCGAGTCCAACGCCTTAACCTCTCGGCCATCACAGCTTAGACATCTGTGTAATCTGTCGTAAAAAATACATCCACCAATACAGTGGGGAACCTCGCCCTTGCGTGCCTGACAAAGCAGCAAAAGTAAGACTTAATGTTGCCTTGCTGTGAAGTACACCTCGGACAAACAGATCATGATGTGAAAGGAGCCAATCTGGGCAGAAGCTTTAAAAGCATGTGGCCAAAGAAGGACTACTAGCACAACTAAGAGACACCCAAAGGACTTATACAGCTTGAAATGCACATAGGTAAGGGACCAGCTGGCCGCAAGAGTCCATTTTGTTGTCTGTCGTCCCACGTGTTTTGCCTTCTTACCGTACGAGCGATGCATCTCAAGAATGCTGTGTTTGCAACAAAGTATACAGTCCAAAGCTCCGCTGTGAGCAGGGATCGAACCTGCGCGGGGAAACCCCATTGGATTTCAAGTCCAACGCCTTAACCTCTCGGCCATCACAGCTGACCGACAGCATTTCTAGACCTACGACAAAAAAATGGACAGAGCAGCAAAGTTTACACTTCAACATATGACAGAGCAGGAATACCAACTCATCCAGCTTGGTTCCTGTGAAGCAAAGTTGTCGCACTTACACAGCTATGAAATAAGCGTTTCTTGTTTCGTTGGATGTAATACATCATAGAGATTCCCATCTTATGTCTCAAGGGTAAGATTAAGATCTCTAACAAGTCAGAGATTCGCTGCGAGCAGGGTTCGAACCTGCGCGGGGAAACCCCATTGGATTTCGAGTCCAACGCCTTAACCTCTCGGCCATCACAGCTTAGACATCTGTGTAATCTGTCGTAAAAAATACATCCACCAATACAGTGGGGAACCTCGCCCTTGCGTGCCTGACAAAGCAGCAAAAGTAAGACTTAATGTTGCCTTGCTGTGAAGTACACCTCGGACAAACAGATCATGATGTGAAAGGAGCCAATCTGGGCAGAAGCTTTAAAGCATGTGGCCAAAGAAGGACTACTAGCACAACTAAGAGACACCCAAAGGACTTATACAGCTTGAAATGCACATAGGTAAGGGACCAGCTGGCCGCAAGAGTCCATTTTGTTGTCTGTCGTCCCACGTGTTTTGCCTTCTTACCGTACGAGCGATGCATCTCAAGAATGCTGTGTTTGCAACAAAGTATACAGTCCAAAGCTCCGCTGTGAGCAGGGATCGAACCTGCGCGGGGAAACCCCATTGGATTTCAAGTCCAACGCCTTAACCTCTCGGCCATCACAGCTGACCGACATTATTTCTAGACCTACGACAAAAAAATGGACAGAGCAGCAAAGTTTACACTTCAACATATGACAGAGCAGGAATACCAACTCATCCAGCTTGGTTCCTGTGAAGCAAAGTTGTCGCACTTACACAGCTATGAAATAAGCGTTTCTTGTTTCGTTGGATGTAATACATCATAGAGATTCCCATCTTATGTCTCAAGGGTAAGATTAAGATCTCTAACAAGTCAGAGATTCGCTGCGAGCAGGGTTCGAACCTGCGCGGGGAAACCCCATTGGATTTCGAGTCCAACGCCTTAACCTCTCGGCCATCACAGCTTAGACATCTGTGTAATCTGTCGTAAAAAATACATCCACCAATACAGTGGGGAACCTCGCCCTTGCGTGCCTGACAAAGCAGCAAAAGTAAGACTTAATGTTGCCTTGCTGTGAAGTACACCTCGGACAAACAGATCATGATGTGAAAGGAGCCAATCTGGGCAGAAGCTTTAAAGCATGTGGCCAAAGAAGGACTACTAGCACAACTAAGAGACACCCAAAGGACTTATACAGCTTGAAATGCACATAGGTAAGGGACCAGCTGGCCGCAAGAGTCCATTTTGTTGTCTGTCGTCCCACGTGTTTTGCCTTCTTACCGTACGAGCGATGCATCTCAAGAATGCTGTGTTTGCAACAAAGTATACAGTCCAAAGCTCCGCTGTGAGCAGGGATCGAACCTGCGCGGGGAAACCCCATTGGATTTCAAGTCCAACGCCTTAACCTCTCGGCCATCACAGCTGACCGACAGCATTTCTAGACCTACGACAAAAAAATGGACAGAGCAGCAAAGTTTACACTTCAACATATGACAGAGCAGGAATACCAACTCATCCAGCTTGGTTCCTGTGAAGCAAAGTTGTCGCACTTACACAGCTATGAAATAAGCGTTTCTTGTTTCGTTGGATGTAATACATCATAGAGATTCCCATCTTATGTCTCAAGGGTAAGATTAAGATCTCTAACAAGTCAGAGATTCGCTGCGAGCAGGGTTCGAACCTGCGCGGGGAAACCCCATTGGAATTCGAGTCCAACGCCTTAACCTCTCGGCCATCACAGCTTAGACATCTGTGTAATCTGTCGTAAAAAATACATCCACCAATACAGTGGGGAACCTCCCCTTGCGTGCCTGACAAAGCAGCAAAAGTAAGACTTAATGTTGCCTTGCTGTGAAGTACACCTCGGACAAACAGATCATGATGTGAAAGGAGCCAATCTGGGCAGAAGCTTTAAAGCATGTGGCCAAAGAAGGACTACTAGCACAACTAAGAGACACCCAAAGGACTTATACAGCTTGAAATGCACATAGGTAAGGGACCAGCTGGCCGCAAGAGTCCATTTTGTTGTCTGTCGTCCCACGTGTTTTGCCTTCTTACCGTACGAGCGATGCATCTCAAGAATGCTGTGTTTGCAACAAAGTATACAGTCCAAAGCTCCGCTGTGAGCAGGGATCGAACCTGCGCGGGGAAACCCCATTGGATTTCAAGTCCAACGCCTTAACCTCTCGGCCATCACAGCTGACCGACAGCATTTCTAGACCTACGACAAAAAAATGGACAGAGCAGCAAAGTTTACACTTCAACATATGACAGAGCAGGAATACCAACTCATCCAGCTTGGTTCCTGTGAAGCAAAGTTGTCGCACTTACACAGCTATGAAATAAGCGTTTCTTGTTTCGTTGGATGTAATACATCATAGAGATTCCCATCTTATGTCTCAAGGGTAAGATTAAGATCTCTAACAAGTCAGAGATTCGCTGCGAGCAGGGTTCGAACCTGCGCGGGGAAACCCCATTGGATTTCGAGTGCAACGCCTTAACCTCTCGGCCATCACAGCTTAGACATCTGTGTAATCTGTCGTAAAAAATACATCCACCAATACAGTGGGGAACCTCGCCCTTGCGTGCCTGACAAAGCAGCAAAAGTAAGACTTAATGTTGCCTTGCTGTGAAGTACACCTCGGACAAACAGATCATGATGTGAAAGGAGCCAATCTGGGCAGAAGCTTTAAAGCATGTGGCCAAAGAAGGACTACTAGCACAACTAAGAGACACCCAAAGGACTTATACAGCTTGAAATGCACATAGGTAAGGGACCAGCTGGCCGCAAGAGTCCATTTTGTTGTCTGTCGTCCCACGTGTTTTGCCTTCTTACCGTACGAGCGATGCATCTCAAGAATGCTGTGTTTGCAACAAAGTATACAGTCCAAAGCTCCGCTGTGAGCAGGGATCGAACCTGCGCGGGGAAACCCCATTGGATTTCAAGTCCAACGCCTTAACCTCTCGGCCATCACAGCTGACCGACAGCATTTCTAGACCTACGACAAAAAAATGGACAGAGCAGCAAAGTTTACACTTCAACATATGACAGAGCAGGAATACCAACTCATCCAGCTTGGTTCCTGTGAAGCAAAGTTGTCGCACTTACACAGCTATGAAATAAGCGTTTCTTGTTTCGTTGGATGTAATACATCATAGAGATTCCCATCTTATGTCTCAAGGGTAAGATTAAGATCTCTAACAAGTCAGAGATTCGCTGCGAGCAGGGTTCGAACCTGCGCGGGGAAACCCCATTGGATTTCGAGTCCAACGCCTTAACCTCTCGGCCATCACAGCTTAGACATCTGTGTAATCTGTCGTAAAAAATACATCCACCAATACAGTGGGGAACCTCGCCCTTGCGTGCCTGACAAAGCAGCAAAAGTAAGACTTAATGTTGCCTTGCTGTGAAGTACACCTCGGACAAACAGATCATGATGTGAAAGGAGCCAATCTGGGCAGAAGCTTTAAAGCATGTGGCCAAAGAAGGACTACTAGCACAACTAAGAGACACCCAAAGGACTTATACAGCTTGAAATGCACATAGGTAAGGGACCAGCTGGCCGCAAGAGTCCATTTTGTTGTCTGTCGTCCCACGTGTTTTGCCTTCTTACCGTACGAGCGATGCATCTCAAGAATGCTGTGTTTGCAACAAAGTATACAGTCCAAAGCTCCGCTGTGAGCAGGGATCGAACCTGCGCGGGGAAACCCCATTGGATTTCAAGTCCAACGCCTTAACCTCTCGGCCATCACAGCTGACCGACAGCATTTCTAGACCTACGACAAAAAAATGGACAGAGCAGCAAAGTTTACACTTCAACATATGACAGAGCAGGAATACCAACTCATCCAGCTTGGTTCCTGTGAAGCAAAGTTGTCGCACTTACACAGCTATGAAATAAGCGTTTCTTGTTTCGTTGGATGTAATACATCATAGAGATTCCCATCTTATGTCTCAAGGGTAAGATTAAGATCTCTAACAAGTCAGAGATTCGCTGCGAGCAGGGTTCGAACCTGCGCGGGGAAACCCCATTGGATTTCGAGTCCAACGCCTTAACCTCTCGGCCATCACAGCTTAGACATCTGTGTAATCTGTCGTAAAAAATACATCCACCAATACAGTGGGGAACCTCGCCCTTGCGTGCCTGACAAAGCAGCAAAAGTAAGACTTAATGTTGCCTTGCTGTGAAGTACACCTCGGACAAACAGATCATGATGTGAAAGGAGCCAATCTGGGCAGAAGCTTTAAAGCATGTGGCCAAAGAAGGACTACTAGCACAACTAAGAGACACCCAAAGGACTTATACAGCTTGAAATGCACATAGGTAAGGGACCAGCTGGCCGCAAGAGTCCATTTTGTTGTCTGTCGTCCCACGTGTTTTGCCTTCTTACCGTACGAGCGATGCATCTCAAGAATGCTGTGTTTGCAACAAAGTATACAGTCCAAAGCTCCGCTGTGAGCAGGGATCGAACCTGCGCGGGGAAACCCCATTGGATTTCAAGTCCAACGCCTTAACCTCTCGGCCATCACAGCTGACCGACAGCATTTCTAGACCTACGACAAAAAAATGGACAGAGCAGCAAAGTTTACACTTCAACATATGACAGAGCAGGAATACCAACTCATCCAGCTTGGTTCCTGTGAAGCAAAGTTGTCGCACTTACACAGCTATGAAATAAGCGTTTCTTGTTTCGTTGGATGTAATACATCATAGAGATTCCCATCTTATGTCTCAAGGGTAAGATTAAGATCTCTAACAAGTCAGAGATTCGCTGCGAGCAGGGTTCGAACCTGCGCGGGGAAACCCCATTGGATTTCGAGTCCAACGCCTTAACCTCTCGGCCATCACAGCTTAGACATCTGTGTAATCTGTCGTAAAAAATACATCCACCAATACAGTGGGGAACCTCCCCTTGCGTGCCTGACAAAGCAGCAAAAGTAAGACTTAATGTTGCCTTGCTGTGAAGTACACCTCGGACAAACAGATCATGATGTGAAAGGAGCCAATCTGGGCAGAAGCTTTAAAGCATGTGGCCAAAGAAGGACTACTAGCACAACTAAGAGACACCCAAAGGACTTATACAGCTTGAAATGCACATAGGTAAGGGACCAGCTGGCCGCAAGAGTCCATTTTGTTGTCTGTCGTCCCACGTGTTTTGCCTTCTTACCGTACGAGCGATGCATCTCAAGAATGCTGTGTTTGCAACAAAGTATACAGTCCAAAGCTCCGCTGTGAGCAGGGATCGAACCTGCGCGGGGAAACCCCATTGGATTTCAAGTCCAACGCCTTAACCTCTCGGCCATCACAGCTGACCGACAGCATTTCTAGACCTACGACAAAAAAATGGACAGAGCAGCAAAGTTTACACTTCAACATATGACAGAGCAGGAATACCAACTCATCCAGCTTGGTTCCTGTGAAGCAAAGTTGTCGCACTTACACAGCTATGAAATAAGCGTTTCTTGTTTCGTTGGATGTAATACATCATAGAGATTCCCATCTTATGTCTCAAGGGTAAGATTAAGATCTCTAACAAGTCAGAGATTCGCTGCGAGCAGGGTTCGAACCTGCGCGGGGAAACCCCATTGGATTTCGAGTGCAACGCCTTAACCTCTCGGCCATCACAGCTTAGACATCTGTGTAATCTGTCGTAAAAAATACATCCACCAATACAGTGGGGAACCTCGCCCTTGCGTGCCTGACAAAGCAGCAAAAGTAAGACTTAATGTTGCCTTGCTGTGAAGTACACCTCGGACAAACAGATCATGATGTGAAAGGAGCCAATCTGGGCAGAAGCTTTAAAGCATGTGGCCAAAGAAGGACTACTAGCACAACTAAGAGACACCCAAAGGACTTATACAGCTTGAAATGCACATAGGTAAGGGACCAGCTGGCCGCAAGAGTCCATTTTGTTGTCTGTCGTCCCACGTGTTTTGCCTTCTTACCGTACGAGCGATGCATCTCAAGAATGCTGTGTTTGCAACAAAGTATACAGTCCAAAGCTCCGCTGTGAGCAGGGATCGAACCTGCGCGGGGAAACCCCATTGGATTTCAAGTCCAACGCCTTAACCTCTCGGCCATCACAGCTGACCGACAGCATTTCTAGACCTACGACAAAAAAATGGACAGAGCAGCAAAGTTTACACTTCAACATATGACAGAGCAGGAATACCAACTCATCCAGCTTGGTTCCTGTGAAGCAAAGTTGTCGCACTTACACAGCTATGAAATAAGCGTTTCTTGTTTCGTTGGATGTAATACATCATAGAGATTCCCATCTTATGTCTCAAGGGTAAGATTAAGATCTCTAACAAGTCAGAGATTCGCTGCGAGCAGGGTTCGAACCTGCGCGGGGAAACCCCATTGGATTTCGAGTCCAACGCCTTAACCTCTCGGCCATCACAGCTTAGACATCTGTGTAATCTGTCGTAAAAAATACATCCACCAATACAGTGGGGAACCTCGCCCTTGCGTGCCTGACAAAGCAGCAAAAGTAAGACTTAATGTTGCCTTGCTGTGAAGTACACCTCGGACAAACAGATCATGATGTGAAAGGAGCCAATCTGGGCAGAAGCTTTAAAGCATGTGGCCAAAGAAGGACTACTAGCACAACTAAGAGACACCCAAAGGACTTATACAGCTTGAAATGCACATAGGTAAGGGACCAGCTGGCCGCAAGAGTCCATTTTGTTGTCTGTCGTCCCACGTGTTTTGCCTTCTTACCGTACGAGCGATGCATCTCAAGAATGCTGTGTTTGCAACAAAGTATACAGTCCAAAGCTCCGCTGTGAGCAGGGATCGAACCTGCGCGGGGAAACCCCATTGGATTTCAAGTCCAACGCCTTAACCTCTCGGCCATCACAGCTGACCGACAGCATTTCTAGACCTACGACAAAAAAATGGACAGAGCAGCAAAGTTTACACTTCAACATATGACAGAGCAGGAATACCAACTCATCCAGCTTGGTTCCTGTGAAGCAAAGTTGTCGCACTTACACAGCTATGAAATAAGCGTTTCTTGTTTCGTTGGATGTAATACATCATAGAGATTCCCATCTTATGTCTCAAGGGTAAGATTAAGATCTCTAACAAGTCAGAGATTCGCTGCGAGCAGGGTTCGAACCTGCGCGGGGAAACCCCATTGGATTTCGAGTCCAACGCCTTAACCTCTCGGCCATCACAGCTTAGACATCTGTGTAATCTGTCGTAAAAAATACATCCACAAATACAGTGGGGAACCTCGCCCTTGCGTGCCTGACAAAGCAGCAAAAGTAAGACTTAATGTTGCCTTGCTGTGAAGTACACCTCGGACAAACAGATCATGATGTGAAAGGAGCCAATCTGGGCAGAAGCTTTAAAGCATGTGGCCAAAGAAGGACTACTAGCACAACTAAGAGACACCCAAAGGACTTATACAGCTTGAAATGCAATTAGGTAAGGGACCAGCAGGCCGCAAGAGTCCATTTTGTTGTCTGTCGTCCCACGTGTTTTGCCTTCTTACCGTACGAGCGATGCATCTCAAGAATGCTGTGTTTGCAACAAAGTATACAGTCCAAAGCTCCGCTGTGAGCAGGGATCGAGCCTGCGCGGGGAAACCCCATTGGATTTCAAGTCCAACGCCTTAACCTCTCGGCCATCACAGCTGACCGACAGCATTTCTAGACCTACGACAAAAAAATGGACAGAGCAGCAAAGTTTACACTTCAACATATGACAGAGCAGGAATACCAACTCATCCAGCTTGGTTCATGTAAAGCAAAGTTGTCGCACTTACACAGCTATGAAATAAGCGTTTCTTGTTTCATTGGATGTAATACATCATAGAGATTCCCATCTTATGTCTCAAGGGTAAGATTAAGATTTCTAACAAGTCAGAGATTCGCTGCGAGCAGGGTTCGAACCTGCGCGGGGAAACCCCAATGGATTTCGAGTCCAACGCCTTAACCTCTCGGCCATCACAGCTTAGACATCTGTGTAATCTGTCGTAAAAAATACATCCACCAATACAGTGGGGAACCTCGCCCTTGCGTGCCTGACAAAGCAGCAAAAGTAAGACTTAATGTTGCCTTGCTGTGAAGTACACCTCGGACAAACAGATCATGATGTGAAAGGAGCCAATCTGGGCAGAAGCTTTAAAGCATGTGGCCAAAGAAGGACTACTAGCACAACTAAGAGACACCCAAAGGACTTATACAGCTTGAAATGCAATTAGGTAAGGGACCAGCAGGCCGCAAGAGTCCATTTTGTTGTCTGTCGTCCCACGTGTTTTGCCTTCTTACCGTACGAGCGATGCATCTCAAGAATGCTGTGTTTGCAACAAAGTATACAGTCCAAAGCTCCGCTGTGAGCAGGGATCGAGCCTGCGCGGGGAAACCCCATTGGATTTCAAGTCCAACGCCTTAACCTCTCGGCCATCACAGCTGACCGACAGCATTTCTAGACCTACGACAAAAAAATGGACAGAGCAGCAAAGTTTACACTTCAACATATGACAGAGCAGGAATACCAACTCATCCAGCTTGGTTCATGTAAAGCAAAGTTGTCGCACTTACACAGCTATGAAATAAGCGTTTCTTGTTTCATTGGATGTAATACATCATAGAGATTCCCATCTTATGTCTCAAGGGTAAGATTAAGATTTCTAACAAGTCAGAGATTCGCTGCGAGCAGGGTTCGAACCTGCGCGGGGAAACCCCAATGGATTTCGAGTCCAACGCCTTAACCTCTCGGCCATCACAGCTTAGACATCTGTGGAATCTGTCGTAAAAAATACATCCACCAATACAGTGGGGAACCTCGCCCTTGCGTGCCTGACAAAGCAGCAAAAGTAAGACTTAATGTTGCCTTGCTGTGAAGTACACCTCGGACAAACAGATCATGATGTGAAAGGAGCCAATCTGGGCAGAAGCTTTAAAGCATGTGGCCAAAGAAGGACTACTAGCACAACTAAGAGACACCCAAAGGACTTATACAGCTTGAAATGCACATAGGTAAGGGACCAGCTGGCCGCAAGAGTCCATTTTGTTGTCTGTCGTCCCACGTGTTTTGCCTTCTTACCGTACGAGCGATGCATCTCAAGAATGCTGTGTTTGCAACAAAGTATACAGTCCAAAGCTCCGCTGTGAGCAGGGATCGAACCTGCGCGGGGAAACCCCATTGGATTTCAAGTCCAACGCCTTAACCTCTCGGCCATCACAGCTGACCGACAGCATTTCTAGACCTACGACAAAAAAATGGACAGAGCAGCAAAGTTTACACTTCAACATATGACAGAGCAGGAATACCAACTCATCCAGCTTGGTTCCTGTGAAGCAAAGTTGTCGCACTTACACAGCTATGAAATAAGCGTTTCTTGTTTCGTTGGATGTAATACATCATAGAGATTCCCATCTTATGTCTCAAGGGTAAGATTAAGATCTCTAACAAGTCAGAGATTCGCTGCGAGCAGGGTTCGAACCTGCGCGGGGAAACCCCATTGGATTTCGAGTCCAACGCCTTAACCTCTCGGCCATCACAGCTTAGACATCTGTGTAATCTGTCGTAAAAAATACATCCACCAATACAGTGGGGAACCTCGCCCTTGCGTGCCTGACAAAGCAGCAAAAGTAAGACTTAATGTTGCCTTGCTGTGAAGTACACCTCGGACAAACAGATCATGATGTGAAAGGAGCCAATCTGGGCAGAAGCTTTAAAGCATGTGGCCAAAGAAGGACTACTAGCACAACTAAGAGACACCCAAAGGACTTATACAGCTTGAAATGCACATAGGTAAGGGACCAGCTGGCCGCAAGAGTCCATTTTGTTGTCTGTCGTCCCACGTGTTTTGCCTTCTTACCGTACGAGCGATGCATCTCAAGAATGCTGTGTTTGCAACAAAGTATACAGTCCAAAGCTCCGCTGTGAGCAGGGATCGAACCTGCGCGGGGAAACCCCATTGGATTTCAAGTCCAACGCCTTAACCTCTCGGCCATCACAGCTGACCGACAGCATTTCTAGACCTACGACAAAAAAATGGACAGAGCAGCAAAGTTTACACTTCAACATATGACAGAGCAGGAATACCAACTCATCCAGCTTGGTTCCTGTGAAGCAAAGTTGTCGCACTTACACAGCTATGAAATAAGCGTTTCTTGTTTCGTTGGATGTAATACATCCTAGAGATTCCCATCTTATGTCTCAAGGGTAAGATTAAGATCTCTAACAAGTCAGAGATTCGCTGCGAGCAGGGTTCGAACCTGCGCGGGGAAACCCCATTGGATTTCGAGTCCAACGCCTTAACCTCTCGGCCATCACAGCTTAGACATCTGTGTAATCTGTCGTAAAAAATACATCCACCAATACAGTGGGGAACCTCGCCCTTGCGTGCCTGACAAAGCAGCAAAAGTAAGACTTAATGTTGCCTTGCTGTGAAGTACACCTCGGACAAACAGATCATGATGTGAAAGGAGCCAATCTGGGCAGAAGCTTTAAAGCATGTGGCCAAAGAAGGACTACTAGCACAACTAAGAGACACCCAAAGGACTTATACAGCTTGAAATGCAAATAGGTAAGGGACGAGCAGGCCGCAAGAGTCCATTTTGTTGTCTGTCGTCCCACGTGTTTTGCCTTCTTACCGTACGAGCGATGCATCTCAAGAATGCTGTGTTTGCAACAAAGTATACAGTCCAAAGCTCCGCTGTGAGCAGGGATCGAACCTGCGCGGGGAAACCCCATTGGATTTCAAGTCCAACGCCTTAACCTCTCGGCCATCACAGCTGACCGACAGCATTTCTAGACCTACGACAAAAAAATGGACAGAGCAGCAAAGTTTACACTTCAACATATGACAGAGCAGGAATACCAACTCATCCAGCTTGGTTCATGTAAAGCAAAGTTGTCGCACTTACACAGCTATGAAATAAGCGTTTCTTGTTTCATTGGATGTAATACATCATAGAGATTCCCATCTTATGTCTCAAGGGTAAGATTAAGATTTCTAACAAGTCAGAGATTCGCGAGCAGGGTTCGAACCTGCGCGGGGAAACCCCATTGGATTTCGAGTCCAACGCCTTAACCTCTCGGCCATCACAGCTTAGACATCTGTGTAATCTGTCGTAAAAAATACATCCACCAATACAGTGGGGAACCTCGCCCTTGCGTGCCTGACAAAGCAGCAAAAGTAAGACTTAATGTTGCCTTGCTGTGAAGTACACCTCGGACAAACAGATCATGATGTGAAAGGAGCCAATCTGGGCAGAAGCTTTAAAGCATGTGGCCAAAGAAGGACTACTAGCACAACTAAGAGACACCCAAAGGACTTATACAGCTTGAAATGCACATAGGTAAGGGACCAGCTGGCCGCAAGAGTCCATTTTGTTGTCTGTCGTCCCACGTGTTTTGCCTTCTTACCGTACGAGCGATGCATCTCAAGAATGCTGTGTTTGCAACAAAGTATACAGTCCAAAGCTCCGCTGTGAGCAGGGATCGAACCTGCGCGGGGAAACCCCATTGGATTTCAAGTCCAACGCCTTAACCTCTCGGCCATCACAGCTGACCGACAACATTTCTAGACCTACGACAAAAAAATGGACAGAGCAGCAAAGTTTACACTTCAACATATGACAGAGCAGGAATACCAACTCATCCAGCTTGGTTCCTGTGAAGCAAAGTTGTCGCACTTACACAGCTATGAAATAAGCGTTTCTTGTTTCGTTGGATGTAATACATCATAGAGATTCCCATCTTATGTCTCAAGGGTAAGATTAAGATCTCTAACAAGTCAGAGATTCGCTGCGAGCAGGGTTCGAACCTGCGCGGGGAAACCCCATTGGATTTCGAGTCCAACGCCTTAACCTCTCGGCCATCACAGCTTAGACATCTGTGTAATCTGTCGTAAAAAATACATCCACCAATACAGTGGGGAACCTCGCCCTTGCGTGCCTGACAAAGCAGCAAAAGTAAGACTTAATGTTGCCTTGCTGTGAAGTACACCTCGGACAAACAGATCATGATGTGAAAGGAGCCAATCTGGGCAGAAGCTTTAAAGCATGTGGCCAAAGAAGGACTACTAGCACAACTAAGAGACACCCAAAGGACTTATACAGCTTGAAATGCACATAGGTAAGGGACCAGCTGGCCGCAAGAGTCCATTTTGTTGTCTGTCGTCCCACGTGTTTTGCCTTCTTACCGTACGAGCGATGCATCTCAAGAATGCTGTGTTTGCAACAAAGTATACAGTCCAAAGCTCCGCTGTGAGCAGGGATCGAACCTGCGCGGGGAAACCCCATTGGATTTCAAGTCCAACGCCTTAACCTCTCGGCCATCACAGCTGACCGACAGCATTTCTAGACCTACGACAAAAAAATGGACAGAGCAGCAAAGTTTACACTTCAACATATGACAGAGCAGGAATACCAACTCATCCAGCTTGGTTCCTGTGAAGCAAAGTTGTCGCACTTACACAGCTATGAAATAAGCGTTTCTTGTTTCGTTGGATGTAATACATCATAGAGATTCCCATCTTATGTCTCAAGGGTAAGATTAAGATCTCTAACAAGTCAGAGATTCGCTGCGAGCAGGGTTCGAACCTGCGCGGGGAAACCCCATTGGATTTCGAGTCCAACGCCTTAACCTCTCGGCCATCACAGCTTAGACATCTGTGTAATCTGTCGTAAAAAATACATCCACCAATACAGTGGGGAACCTCGCCCTTGCGTGCCTGACAAAGCAGCAAAAGTAAGACTTAATGTTGCCTTGCTGTGAAGTACACCTCGGACAAACAGATCATGATGTGAAAGGAGCCAATCTGGGCAGAAGCTTTAAAGCATGTGGCCAAAGAAGGACTACTAGCACAACTAAGAGACACCCAAAGGACTTATACAGCTTGAAATGCACATAGGTAAGGGACCAGCTGGCCGCAAGAGTCCATTTTGTTGTCTGTCGTCCCACGTGTTTTGCCTTCTTACCGTACGAGCGATGCATCTCAAGAATGCTGTGTTTGCAACAAAGTATACAGTCCAAAGCTCCGCTGTGAGCAGGGATCGAACCTGCGCGGGGAAACCCCATTGGATTTCAAGTCCAACGCCTTAACCTCTCGGCCATCACAGCTGACCGACAGCATTTCTAGACCTACGACAAAAAAATGGACAGAGCAGCAAAGTTTACACTTCAACATATGACAGAGCAGGAATACCAACTCATCCAGCTTGGTTCCTGTGAAGCAAAGTTGTCGCACTTACACAGCTATGAAATAAGCGTTTCTTGTTTCGTTGGATGTAATACATCATAGAGATTCCCATCTTATGTCTCAAGGGTAAGATTAAGATCTCTAACAAGTCAGAGATTCGCTGCGAGCAGGGTTCGAACCTGCGCGGGGAAACCCCATTGGATTTCGAGTCCAACGCCTTAACCTCTCGGCCATCACAGCGTAGACATCTGTGTAATCTGTCGTAAAAAATACATCCACCAATACAGTGGGGAACCTCCCCTTGCGTGCCTGACAAAGCAGCAAAAGTAAGACTTAATGTTGCCTTGCTGTGAAGTACACCTCGGACAAACAGATCATGATGTGAAAGGAGCCAATCTGGGCAGAAGCTTTAAAGCATGTGGCCAAAGAAGGACTACTAGCACAACTAAGAGACACCCAAAGGACTTATACAGCTTGAAATGCACATAGGTAAGGGACCAGCTGGCCGCAAGAGTCCATTTTGTTGTCTGTCGTCCCACGTGTTTTGCCTTCTTACCGTACGAGCGATGCATCTCAAGAATGCTGTGTTTGCAACAAAGTATACAGTCCAAAGCTCCGCTGTGAGCAGGGATCGAACCTGCGCGGGGAAACCCCATTGGATTTCAAGTCCAACGCCTTAACCTCTCGGCCATCACAGCTGACCGACAGCATTTCTAGACCTACGACAAAAAAATGGACAGAGCAGCAAAGTTTACACTTCAACATATGACAGAGCAGGAATACCAACTCATCCAGCTTGGTTCCTGTGAAGCAAAGTTGTCGCACTTACACAGCTATGAAATAAGCGTTTCTTGTTTCGTTGGATGTAATACATCATAGAGATTCCCATCTTATGTCTCAAGGGTAAGATTAAGATCTCTAACAAGTCAGAGATTCGCTGCGAGCAGGGTTCGAACCTGCGCGGGGAAACCCCATTGGATTTCGAGTCCAACGCCTTAACCTCTCGGCCATCACAGCTTAGACATCTGTGTAATCTGTCGTAAAAAATACATCCACCAATACAGTGGGGAACCTCGCCCTTGCGTGCCTGACAAAGCAGCAAAAGTAAGACTTAATGTTGCCTTGCTGTGAAGTACACCTCGGACAAACAGATCATGATGTGAAAGGAGCCAATCTGGGCAGAAGCTTTAAAGCATGTGGCCAAAGAAGGACTACTAGCACAACTAAGAGACACCCAAAGGACTTATACAGCTTGAAATGCACATAGGTAAGGGACCAGCTGGCCGCAAGAGTCCATTTTGTTGTCTGTCGTCCCACGTGTTTTGCCTTCTTACCGTACGAGCGATGCATCTCAAGAATGCTGTGTTTGCAACAAAGTATACAGTCCAAAGCTCCGCTGTGAGCAGGGATCGAACCTGCGCGGGGAAACCCCATTGGATTTCAAGTCCAACGCCTTAACCTCTCGGCCATCACAGCTGACCGACAGCATTTCTAGACCTACGACAAAAAAATGGACAGAGCAGCAAAGTTTACACTTCAACATATGACAGAGCAGGAATACCAACTCATCCAGCTTGGTTCCTGTGAAGCAAAGTTGTCGCACTTACACAGCTATGAAATAAGCGTTTCTTGTTTCGTTGGATGTAATACATCATAGAGATTCCCATCTTATGTCTCAAGGGTAAGATTAAGATCTCTAACAAGTCAGAGATTCGCTGCGAGCAGGGTTCGAACCTGCGCGGGGAAACCCCATTGGATTTCGAGTCCAACGCCTTAACCTCTCGGCCATCACAGCTTAGACATCTGTGTAATCTGTCGTAAAAAATACATCCACCAATACAGTGGGGAACCTCGCCCTTGCGTGCCTGACAAAGCAGCAAAAGTAAGACTTAATGTTGCCTTGCTGTGAAGTACACCTCGGACAAACAGATCATGATGTGAAAGGAGCCAATCTGGGCAGAAGCTTTAAAGCATGTGGCCAAAGAAGGACTACTAGCACAACTAAGAGACACCCAAAGGACTTATACAGCTTGAAATGCACATAGGTAAGGGACCAGCTGGCCGCAAGAGTCCATTTTGTTGTCTGTCGTCCCACGTGTTTTGCCTTCTTACCGTACGAGCGATGCATCTCAAGAATGCTGTGTTTGCAACAAAGTATACAGTCCAAAGCTCCGCTGTGAGCAGGGATCGAACCTGCGCGGGGAAACCCCATTGGATTTCAAGTCCAACGCCTTAACCTCTCGGCCATCACAGCTGACCGACAGCATTTCTAGACCTACGACAAAAAAACGGACAGAGCAGCAAAGTTTACACTTCAACATATGACAGAGCAGGAATACCAACTCATCCAGCTTGGTTCCTGTGAAGCAAAGTTGTCGCACTTACACAGCTATGAAATAAGCGTTTCTTGTTTCGTTGGATGTAATACATCCTAGAGATTCCCATCTTATGTCTCAAGGGTAAGATTAAGATCTCTAACAAGTCAGAGATTCGCTGCGAGCAGGGTTCGAACCTGCGCGGGGAAACCCCATTGGATTTCGAGTCCAACGCCTTAACCTCTCGGCCATCACAGCTTAGACATCTGTGTAATCTGTCGTAAAAAATACATCCACCAATACAGTGGGGAACCTCGCCCTTGCGTGCCTGACAAAGCAGCAAAAGTAAGACTTAATGTTGCCTTGCTGTGAAGTACACCTCGGACAAACAGATCATGATGTGAAAGGAGCCAATCTGGGCAGAAGCTTTAAAGCATGTGGCCAAAGAAGGACTACTAGCACAACTAAGAGACACCCAAAGGACTTATACAGCTTGAAATGCAAATAGGTAAGGGACGAGCAGGCCGCAAGAGTCCATTTTGTTGTCTGTCGTCCCACGTGTTTTGCCTTCTTACCGTACGAGCGATGCATCTCAAGAATGCTGTGTTTGCAACAAAGTATACAGTCCAAAGCTCCGCTGTGAGCAGGGATCGAACCTGCGCGGGGAAACCCCATTGGATTTCAAGTCCAACGCCTTAACCTCTCGGCCATCACAGCTGACCGACAGCATTTCTAGACCTACGACAAAAAAATGGACAGAGCAGCAAAGTTTACACTTCAACATATGACAGAGCAGGAATACCAACTCATCCAGCTTGGTTCATGTAAAGCAAAGTTGTCGCACTTACACAGCTATGAAATAAGCGTTTCTTGTTTCATTGGATGTAATACATCATAGAGATTCCCATCTTATGTCTCAAGGGTAAGATTAAGATTTCTAACAAGTCAGAGATTCGCTGCGAGCAGGGTTCGAACCTGCGCGGGGAAACCCCATTGGATTTCGAGTCCAACGCCTTAACCTCTCGGCCATCACAGCTTAGACATCTGTGTAATCTGTCGTAAAAAATACATCCACCAATACAGTGGGGAACCTCGCCCTTGCGTGCCTGACAAAGCAGCAAAAGTAAGACTTAATGTTGCCTTGCTGTGAAGTACACCTCGGACAAACAGATCATGATGTGAAAGGAGCCAATCTGGGCAGAAGCTTTAAAGCATGTGGCCAAAGAAGGACTACTAGCACAACTAAGAGACACCCAAAGGACTTATACAGCTTGAAATGCACATAGGTAAGGGACCAGCTGGCCGCAAGAGTCCATTTTGTTGTCTGTCGTCCCACGTGTTTTGCCTTCTTACCGTACGAGCGATGCATCTCAAGAATGCTGTGTTTGCAACAAAGTATACAGTCCAAAGCTGTGAGCAGGGATCGAACCTGCGCGGGGAAACCCCATTGGATTTCAAGTCCAACGCCTTAACCTCTCGGCCATCACAGCTGACCGACAGCATTTCTAGACCTACGACAAAAAAATGGACAGAGCAGCAAAGTTTACACTTCAACATATGACAGAGCAGGAATACCAACTCATCCAGCTTGGTTCCTGTGAAGCAAAGTTGTCGCACTTACACAGCTATGAAATAAGCGTTTCTTGTTTCGTTGGATGTAATACATCATAGAGATTCCCATCTTATGTCTCAAGGGTAAGATTAAGATCTCTAACAAGTCAGAGATTCGCTGCGAGCAGGGTTCGAACCTGCGCGGGGAAACCCCATTGGATTTCGAGTCCAACGCCTTAACCTCTCGGCCATCACAGTTTAGACATCTGTGTAATCTGTCGTAAAAAATACATCCACCAATACAGTGGGGAACCTCGCCCTTGCGTGCCTGACAAAGCAGCAAAAGTAAGACTTAATGTTGCCTTGCTGTGAAGTACACCTCGGACAAACAGATCATGATGTGAAAGGAGCCAATCTGGGCAGAAGCTTTAAAGCATGTGGCCAAAGAAGGACTACTAGCACAACTAAGAGACACCCAAAGGACTTATACAGCTTGAAATGCACATAGGTAAGGGACCAGCTGGCCGCAAGAGTCCATTTTGTTGTCTGTCGTCCCACGTGTTTTGCCTTCTTACCGTACGAGCGATGCATCTCAAGAATGCTGTGTTTGCAACAAAGTATACAGTCCAAAGCTCCGCTGTGAGCAGGGATCGAACCTGCGCGGGGAAACCCCATTGGATTTCAAGTCCAACGCCTTAACCTCTCGGCCATCACAGCTGACCGACAGCATTTCTAGACCTACGACAAAAAAATGGACAGAGCAGCAAAGTTTACACTTCAACATATGACAGAGCAGGAATACTAACTCATCCAGCTTGGTTCCTGTAAAGCAAAGTTGTCGCACTTACACAGCAATGAAATAAGCGTTTCTTGTTTCATTGGATGTAATACATCATAGAGATTCCCATCTTATGTCTCAAGGGTAAGATTAAGATTTCTAACAAGTCAGAGATTCGCTGCGAGCAGGGTTCGAACCTGCGCGGGGAAACCCCATTGGATTTCGAGTCCAACGCCTTAACCTCTCGGCCATCACAGCTTAGACATTTGTGTAATCTGTCGTAAAAAATACATCCACCAATACAGTGGGGAACCTCGCCCTTGCGTGCCTGACAAAGCAGCAAAAGTAAGACTTAATGTTGCCTTGCTGTGAAGTACACCTCGGACAAACAGATCATGATGTGAAAGGAGCCAATCTGGGCAGAAGCTTTAAAGCATGTGGCCAAAGAAGGACTACTAGCACAACTAAGAGACACCCAAAGGACTTATACAGCTTGAAATGCACATAGGTAAGGGACCAGCTGGCCGCAAGAGTCCATTTTGTTGTCTGTCGTCCCACGTGTTTTGCCTTCTTACCGTACGAGCGATGCATCTCAAGAATGCTGTGTTTGCAACAAAGTATACAGTCCAAAGCTCCGCTGTGAGCAGGGATCGAACCTGTGCGGGGAAACCTCATTGGATTTCAAGTCCAACGCCTTAACCTCTCGGCCATCACAGCTGACCGACAGCATTTCTAGACCTACGACAAAAAAATGGACAGAGCAGCAAAGTTTACACTTCAACATATGACAGAGCAGGAATACCAACTCATCCAGCTTGGTTCCTGTGAAGCAAAGTTGTCGCACTTACACAGCTATGAAATAAGCGTTTTTTGTTTCATTGGATGTAATACATCATAGAGATTCCCATCTTATGTCTCAAGGGTAAGATTAAGATCTCTAACAAGTCAGAGATTCGCTGCGAGCAGGGTTCGAACCTGCGCGGGGAAACCCCATTGGATTTCGAGTCCAACGCCTTAACCTCTCGGCCATCACAGCTTAGACATTTGTGTAATCTGTCGTAAAAAATACATCCACCAATACAGTGGGGAACCTCGCCCTTGCGTGCCTGACAAAGCAGCAAAAGTAAGACTTAATGTTGCCTTGCTGTGAAGTACACCTCGGACAAACAGATCATGATGTGAAAGGAGCCAATCTGGGCAGAAGCTTTAAAGCATGTGGCCAAAGAAGGACTACTAGCACAACTAAGAGACACCCAAAGGACTTATACAGCTTGAAATGCACATAGGTAAGGGACCAGCTGGCCGCAAGAGTCCATTTTGTTGTCTGTCGTCCCACGTGTTTTGCCTTCTTACCGTACGAGCGATGCATCTCAAGAATGCTGTGTTTGCAACAAAGTATACAGTCCAAAGCTCCGCTGTGAGCAGGGATCGAACCTGCGCGGGGAAACCCCATTGGATTTCAAGTCCAACGCCTTAACCTCTCGGCCATCACAGCTGACCGACAGCATTTCTAGACCTACGACAAAAAAATGGACAGAGCAGCAAAGTTTACACTTCAACATATGACAGAGCAGGAATACCAACTCATCCAGCTTGGTTCCTGTGAAGCAAAGTTGTCGCACTTACACAGCTATGAAATAAGCGTTTCTTGTTTCGTTGGATGTAATACATCATAGAGATTCCCATCTTATGTCTCAAGGGTAAGATTAAGATCTCTAACAAGTCAGAGATTCGCTGCGAGCAGGGTTCGAACCTGCGCGGGGAAACCCCATTGGATTTCGAGTCCAACGCCTTAACCTCTCGGCCATCACAGCTTAGACATCTGTGTAATCTGTCGTAAAAAATACATCCACCAATACAGTGGGGAACCTCGCCCTTGCGTGCCTGACAAAGCAGCAAAAGTAAGACTTAATGTTGCCTTGCTGTGAAGTACACCTCGGACAAACAGATCATGATGTGAAAGGAGCCAATCTGGGCAGAAGCTTTAAAGCATGTGGCCAAAGAAGGACTACTAGCACAACTAAGAGACACCCAAAGGACTTATACAGCTTGAAATGCACATAGGTAAGGGACCAGCTGGCCGCAAGAGTCCATTTTGTTGTCTGTCGTCCCACGTGTTTTGCCTTCTTACCGTACGAGCGATGCATCTCAAGAATGCTGTGTTTGCAACAAAGTATACAGTCCAAAGCTCCGCTGTGAGCAGGGATCGAACCTGCGCGGGGAAACCCCATTGGATTTCAAGTCCAACGCCTTAACCTCTCGGCCATCACAGCTGACCGACAGCATTTCTAGACCTACGACAAAAAAACGGACAGAGCAGCAAAGTTTACACTTCAACATATGACAGAGCAGGAATACCAACTCATCCAGCTTGGTTCCTGTGAAGCAAAGTTGTCGCACTTACACAGCTATGAAATAAGCGTTTCTTGTTTCGTTGGATGTAATACATCCTAGAGATTCCCATCTTATGTCTCAAGGGTAAGATTAAGATCTCTAACAAGTCAGAGATTCGCTGCGAGCAGGGTTCGAACCTGCGCGGGGAAACCCCATTGGATTTCGAGTCCAACGCCTTAACCTCTCGGCCATCACAGCTTAGACATCTGTGTAATCTGTCGTAAAAAATACATCCACCAATACAGTGGGGAACCTCGCCCTTGCGTGCCTGACAAAGCAGCAAAAGTAAGACTTAATGTTGCCTTGCTGTGAAGTACACCTCGGACAAACAGATCATGATGTGAAAGGAGCCAATCTGGGCAGAAGCTTTAAAGCATGTGGCCAAAGAAGGACTACTAGCACAACTAAGAGACACCCAAAGGACTTATACAGCTTGAAATGCAAATAGGTAAGGGACGAGCAGGCCGCAAGAGTCCATTTTGTTGTCTGTCGTCCCACGTGTTTTGCCTTCTTACCGTACGAGCGATGCATCTCAAGAATGCTGTGTTTGCAACAAAGTATACAGTCCAAAGCTCCGCTGTGAGCAGGGATCGAACCTGCGCGGGGAAACCCCATTGGATTTCAAGTCCAACGCCTTAACCTCTCGGCCATCACAGCTGACCGACAGCATTTCTAGACCTACGACAAAAAAATGGACAGAGCAGCAAAGTTTACACTTCAACATATGACAGAGCAGGAATACCAACTCATCCAGCTTGGTTCATGTAAAGCAAAGTTGTCGCACTTACACAGCTATGAAATAAGCGTTTCTTGTTTCATTGGATGTAATACATCATAGAGATTCCCATCTTATGTCTCAAGGGTAAGATTAAGATTTCTAACAAGTCAGAGATTCGCTGCGAGCAGGGTTCGAACCTGCGCGGGGAAACCCCATTGGATTTCGAGTCCAACGCCTTAACCTCTCGGCCATCACAGCTTAGACATCTGTGTAATCTGTCGTAAAAAATACATCCACCAATACAGTGGGGAACCTCGCCCTTGCGTGCCTGACAAAGCAGCAAAAGTAAGACTTAATGTTGCCTTGCTGTGAAGTACACCTCGGACAAACAGATCATGATGTGAAAGGAGCCAATCTGGGCAGAAGCTTTAAAGCATGTGGCCAAAGAAGGACTACTAGCACAACTAAGAGACACCCAAAGGACTTATACAGCTTGAAATGCACATAGGTAAGGGACCAGCTGGCCGCAAGAGTCCATTTTGTTGTCTGTCGTCCCACGTGTTTTGCCTTCTTACCGTACGAGCGATGCATCTCAAGAATGCTGTGTTTGCAACAAAGTATACAGTCCAAAGCTGTGAGCAGGGATCGAACCTGCGCGGGGAAACCCCATTGGATTTCAAGTCCAACGCCTTAACCTCTCGGCCATCACAGCTGACCGACAGCATTTCTAGACCTACGACAAAAAAATGGACAGAGCAGCAAAGTTTACACTTCAACATATGACAGAGCAGGAATACCAACTCATCCAGCTTGGTTCCTGTGAAGCAAAGTTGTCGCACTTACACAGCTATGAAATAAGCGTTTCTTGTTTCGTTGGATGTAATACATCATAGAGATTCCCATCTTATGTCTCAAGGGTAAGATTAAGATCTCTAACAAGTCAGAGATTCGCTGCGAGCAGGGTTCGAACCTGCGCGGGGAAACCCCATTGGATTTCGAGTCCAACGCCTTAACCTCTCGGCCATCACAGTTTAGACATCTGTGTAATCTGTCGTAAAAAATACATCCACCAATACAGTGGGGAACCTCGCCCTTGCGTGCCTGACAAAGCAGCAAAAGTAAGACTTAATGTTGCCTTGCTGTGAAGTACACCTCGGACAAACAGATCATGATGTGAAAGGAGCCAATCTGGGCAGAAGCTTTAAAGCATGTGGCCAAAGAAGGACTACTAGCACAACTAAGAGACACCCAAAGGACTTATACAGCTTGAAATGCACATAGGTAAGGGACCAGCTGGCCGCAAGAGTCCATTTTGTTGTCTGTCGTCCCACGTGTTTTGCCTTCTTACCGTACGAGCGATGCATCTCAAGAATGCTGTGTTTGCAACAAAGTATACAGTCCAAAGCTCCGCTGTGAGCAGGGATCGAACCTGCGCGGGGAAACCCCATTGGATTTCAAGTCCAACGCCTTAACCTCTCGGCCATCACAGCTGACCGACAGCATTTCTAGACCTACGACAAAAAAATGGACAGAGCAGCAAAGTTTACACTTCAACATATGACAGAGCAGGAATACTAACTCATCCAGCTTGGTTCCTGTAAAGCAAAGTTGTCGCACTTACACAGCAATGAAATAAGCGTTTCTTGTTTCATTGGATGTAATACATCATAGAGATTCCCATCTTATGTCTCAAGGGTAAGATTAAGATTTCTAACAAGTCAGAGATTCGCTGCGAGCAGGGTTCGAACCTGCGCGGGGAAACCCCATTGGATTTCGAGTCCAACGCCTTAACCTCTCGGCCATCACAGCTTAGACATTTGTGTAATCTGTCGTAAAAAATACATCCACCAATACAGTGGGGAACCTCGCCCTTGCGTGCCTGACAAAGCAGCAAAAGTAAGACTTAATGTTGCCTTGCTGTGAAGTACACCTCGGACAAACAGATCATGATGTGAAAGGAGCCAATCTGGGCAGAAGCTTTAAAGCATGTGGCCAAAGAAGGACTACTAGCACAACTAAGAGACACCCAAAGGACTTATACAGCTTGAAATGCACATAGGTAAGGGACCAGCTGGCCGCAAGAGTCCATTTTGTTGTCTGTCGTCCCACGTGTTTTGCCTTCTTACCGTACGAGCGATGCATCTCAAGAATGCTGTGTTTGCAACAAAGTATACAGTCCAAAGCTCCGCTGTGAGCAGGGATCGAACCTGTGCGGGGAAACCTCATTGGATTTCAAGTCCAACGCCTTAACCTCTCGGCCATCACAGCTGACCGACAGCATTTCTAGACCTACGACAAAAAAATGGACAGAGCAGCAAAGTTTACACTTCAACATATGACAGAGCAGGAATACCAACTCATCCAGCTTGGTTCCTGTGAAGCAAAGTTGTCGCACTTACACAGCTATGAAATAAGCGTTTTTTGTTTCATTGGATGTAATACATCATAGAGATTCCCATCTTATGTCTCAAGGGTAAGATTAAGATCTCTAACAAGTCAGAGATTCGCTGCGAGCAGGGTTCGAACCTGCGCGGGGAAACCCCATTGGATTTCGAGTCCAACGCCTTAACCTCTCGGCCATCACAGCTTAGACATTTGTGTAATCTGTCGTAAAAAATACATCCACCAATACAGTGGGGAACCTTGCCCTTGCGTGCCTGACAAAGCAGCAAAAGTAAGACTTAATGTTGCCTTGCTGTGAAGTACACCTCGGACAAACAGATCATGATGTGAAAGGAGCCAATCTGGGCAGAAGCTTTAAAGCATGTGGCCAAAGAAGGACTACTAGCACAACTAAGAGACACCCAAAGGACTTATACAGCTTGAAATGCACATAGGTAAGGGACCAGCTGGCCGCAAGAGTCCATTTTGTTGTCTGTCGTCCCACGTGTTTTGCCTTCTTACCGTACGAGCGATGCATCTCAAGAATGCTGTGTTTGCAACAAAGTATACAGTCCAAAGCTCCGCTGTGAGCAGGGATCGAACCTGTGCGGGGAAACCCCATTGGATTTCAAGTCCAACGCCTTAACCTCTCGGCCATCACAGCTGACCGACAGCATTTCTAGACCTACGACAAAAAAATGGACAGAGCAGCAAAGTTTACACTTCAACATATGACAGAGCAGGAATACCAACTCATCCAGCTTGGTTCCTGTGAAGCAAAGTTGTCGCACTTACACAGCTATGAAATAAGCGTTTCTTGTTTCGTTGGATGTAATACATCATAGAGATTCCCATCTTATGTCTCAAGGGTAAGATTAAGATCTCTAACAAGTCAGAGATTCGCTGCGAGCAGGGTTCGAACCTGCGCGGGGAAACCCCATTGGATTTCGAGTCCAACGCCTTAACCTCTCGGCCATCACAGCTTAGACATCTGTGTAATCTGTCGTAAAAAATACATCCACCAATACAGTGGGGAACCTCGCCCTTGCGTGCCTGACAAAGCAGCAAAAGTAAGACTTAATGTTGCCTTGCTGTGAAGTACACCTCGGACAAACAGATCATGATGTGAAAGGAGCCAATCTGGGCAGAAGCTTTAAAGCATGTGGCCAAAGAAGGACTACTAGCACAACTAAGAGACACCCAAAGGACTTATACAGCTTGAAATGCACATAGGTAAGGGACCAGCTGGCCGCAAGAGTCCATTTTGTTGTCTGTCGTCCCACGTGTTTTGCCTTCTTACCGTACGAGCGATGCATCTCAAGAATGCTGTGTTTGCAACAAAGTATACAGTCCAAAGCTCCGCTGTGAGCAGGGATCGAACCTGCGCGGGGAAACCCCATTGGATTTCAAGTCCAACGCCTTAACCTCTCGGCCATCACAGCTGACCGACAGCATTTCTAGACCTACGACAAAAAAATGGACAGAGCAGCAAAGTTTACACTTCAACATATGACAGAGCAGGAATACCAACTCATCCAGCTTGGTTCCTGTGAAGCAAAGTTGTCGCACTTACACAGCTATGAAATAAGCGTTTCTTGTTTCGTTGGATGTAATACATCATAGAGATTCCCATCTTATGTCTCAAGGGTAAGATTAAGATCTCTAACAAGTCAGAGATTCGCTGCGAGCAGGGTTCGAACCTGCGCGGGGAAACCCCATTGGATTTCGAGTCCAACGCCTTAACCTCTCGGCCATCACAGCTTAGAAATCTGTGTAATCTGTCGTAAAAAATACATCCACCAATACAGTGGGGAACCTCGCCCTTGCGTGCCTGACAAAGCAGCAAAAGTAAGACTTAATGTTGCCTTGCTGTGAAGTACACCTCGGACAAACAGATCATGATGTGAAAGGAGCCAATCTGGGCAGAAGCTTTAAAGCATGTGGCCAAAGAAGGACTACTAGCACAACTAAGAGACACCCAAAGGACTTATACAGCTTGAAATGCACATAGGTAAGGGACCAGCTGGCCGCAAGAGTCCATTTTGTTGTCTGTCGTCCCACGTGTTTTGCTTTCTTACCGTTGGAGCGATGCATCTCAAGAATGCTGTGTTTGCAACAAAGTATACAGTCCAAAGCTCCGCTGTGAGCAGGGATCGAACCTGCGCGGGGAAACCCCATTGGATTTCAAGTCCAACGCCTTAACCTCTCGGCCATCACAGCTGACCGACAGCATTTCTAGACCTACGACAAAAAAATGGACAGAGCAGCAAAGTTTACACTTCAACATATGAGAGAGCAGGAATACCAATTCATCCAGCTTGGCTCCTGTGAAGCAAAGTTGTCGCACTTACACAGCTATGAAATAAGCGTTTCTTGTTTTGTTGGATGTAATACATCATAGAGATTCCCATCTTATGTCTCAAGGGTAAGATTAAGATCTCTAACAAGTCAGAGATTCGCTGCGAGCAGGGTTCGAACCTGCGCGGGGAAACCCCATTGGATTTCGAGTCCAACGCCTTAACCTCTCGGCCATCACAGCTTAGACATCTGTGTAATCTGTCGTAAAAAATACATCCAGCAATACAGTGGGGAACCTCGCCCTTGCGTGCATGACAAAGCAGCAAAAGTAAGACTTAATGTTGCCTTGCTGTGAAGTACACCTCGGACAAACAGATCATGATGTGAAAGGAGCCAATCTGGGCAGAAGCTTTAAAGCATGTGGCCAAAGAAGGACTACTAGCACAACTAAGAGACACCCAAAGGACTTATACAGCTTGAAATGCACATAGGTAAGGGACCAGCTGGCCGCAAGAGTCCATTTTGTTGTCTGTCGTCCCACGTGTTTTGCCTTCTTACCGTACGAGCGATGCATCTCAAGAATGCTGTGTTTGCAACAAAGTATACAGTCCAAAGCTCCGCTGTGAGCAGGGATCGAACCTGCGCGGGGAAACCCCATTGGATTTCAAGTCCAACGCCTTAACCTCTCGGCCATCACAGCTGACCGACAGCATTTCTAGACCTACGACAAAAAAATGGACAGAGCAGCAAAGTTTACACTTCAACATATGACAGAGCAGGAATACCAACTCATCCAGCTTGGTTCCTGTGAAGCAAAGTTGTCGCACTTACACAGCTATGAAATAAGTGTTTCTTGTTTCATTGGATGTAATACATCATAGAGATTCCCATCTTATGTCTCAAGGGTAAGATTAAGATCTCTAACAAGTCAGAGATTCGCTGCGAGCAGGGTTCGAACCTGTGCGGGGAAACCCCATTGGATTTCGAGTCCAACGCCTTAACCTCTCGGCCATCACAGCTTAGACATCTGTGTAATCTGTCGTAAAAAATACATCCACCAATACAGTGGGGAACCTCGCCCTTGCGTGCCTGACAAAGCAGCAAAAGTAAGACTTAATGTTGCCTTGCTGTGAAGTACACCTCGGACAAACAGATCATGATGTGAAAGGAGCCAATCTGGGCAGAAGCTTTAAAGCATGTGGCCAAAGAAGGACTACTAGCACAACTAAGAGACACCCAAAGGACTTATACAGCTTGAAATGCACATAGGTAAGGGACCAGCTGGCCGCAAGAGTCCATTTTGTTGTCTGTCGTCCCACGTGTTTTGCCTTCTTAACCGTACGAGCGATGCATCTCAAGAATGCTGTGTTTGCAACAAAGTATACAGTCCAAAGCTCCGCTGTGAGCAGAGATCGAACCTGCGCGGGGAAACCCCATTGGATTTCAAGTCCACTATTATGCCAGATACCAGCCAAATTTCACCTGTAGTAAGTAGCTGCTTACCATTGGCAACTACTACAGCAATCAGAATTAGAAAATGTCTTTTGGTTGAGTTTTGGTGCATATTTAAAAATCTCAATTGCATACCGTTTCACTATTATGCCAGATATCAGCCAAATTTCACCTGTATTAAGTAGCTGCTCACCATTGGCAACTACTACAGCAATCAGAATTAGAAAATGTCTTTTGGTTGAGTTTTGGTGCATATTTAAAAATCTCAATTGCATACCGTTTCACCATTATGCCAGATATCAGCCAAATTTCACCTGTAGTAAGTAGCTGCTCACCATTGGCAACTACTACCGCAATCAGAATTTAAAAATATCTTTTTATTGATTTTTGGTGAATATTTAAAAAAAAAAACTCAATTTGTACTGTATAATAGTGTTGGTGTTTTGGAGCCACCTTTGGAGGTCTGGTGTACTGCAGGTCTGCAACATGTAGTTACCGTAAGCAGGCAGAATAGTTTTGCCTGTCTGAGATCCCGAGTACACCTACGAACTGTAAGTCTGTTTCATTCAGGAAATAAAGAACCAGTTATTGAAGAGTTCGTCAGTCCTCATTTGACCACCGTCACACTTACCATTGGCAACTACTACAGCAATCAGATTGATAAAATATATTTGTATTGATTTTTGGTGAATATTTAAAAAACTCAATTTCATACCGTTTCGCTATTATGCCAGATATCAGCAAAATTTCACATGTAGTAAGTAGCTGCCTACCATGGCAACTACTACAGCAATCAGAATGAAAAAATATCTTTTTGTTGATTTTTGGTGAATATTTTAAACATTGAAATTTATATTGCTTCACTACGATGGCGGACATCAATAAAATGTCACCTGTAGTAAGTAAACGCCTATTATTGGCAACTACTACAATCGGAATGAGAAAATATCTTTCGGTTGAGTTTTGGTGCATATTTTAAATATTTAAATGCATGCTGTTTCACTATGATGGCAGATATGAGGAAGATTTCACCTGTAGTATGTAGTTGCCTACCACTGGCAACTACTACAGCAATCAAATGAGAAAATATATGCAATCTGAATGCGAACACGTCTTTCGAAAACGAATATCTGTCGAATATCGAACGTCCGGCTAACTTATAGTGGATACTGATACCGCATTGAAGGAGTTGTATGGGACTCTCAGTAAGCAACAGAATGACAACCTGGATGCACTGTCCCCAAAGCCATCAGGAAGACATACCCTAACCAAAAGCCATGGCTAAACCACATCCTCCGCGAAGCTCTGAATGAACGAACTGCTGCTTACAATTCAGGACTTCTATCTGGAAACATGGAGGAGTATAAAGCTGCCGCATACAATCTACGGAGAATGGTGAAAGAAGCCAAGAGAAGGTATGGGGAAAAGATCCTTTGCTGGCAGATGAACTCAATACCTTCTACACGCGATTTGATCAAAAAGCAGAGGACATCACCCAGGCGCATGTTGCGTGCGCATCAGTCTTGCCAGGCCCAGCGGAGAATGCGTTCATGACGCTATCAGAGCATGACGTACGAAGAGCGTTTAGGAACGTGAACACCAGAAAGGCAGCAGGTCCAGATGACATCCCTGGACGAGTATTCAAAATCTGCGCAGATCAACTTGCTCCTGTGTTCACAGTAATATTCAACCTCTCTTTGGCTCAGTCAACTGTACCAACTTGTTTTAAAAAATCAACAATTGTTCCTGTTCCAAAGAATTCACATCCTGCTGGCCTGAATGACTACCGTCCTATTGCTCTGACATCTATAGCCATGAAATGCTTTGAAAGGTTACATCTCCTCCTCATTGCCTCTAAATCTAGATCCCTTGCAGTTTGCATATCGGACTAATAGATCAACTGATGATGCCATTAATTGTATACTGCACACTGCATTAGCCCACCTTGACAACAGGGCAGGGAATTATGTGAGAATGCTGTTTATAGATTTTAGTTCAGCATTTAATACGATCGAACCTGTGAAACTACTCACTAACACTAAATCTTGGACTGCATCCATCTCTGTGTAAATGGATTTTCAACTTCTTGACTGGTAGACCTCAGGCCGCGCGGGTGGGTAGTAACACCTCTTCATCCCTTACCCTCAATACAGGAGCGCCTCAAGGATGTGTATTATGTCCATTGTTGTATTCCATTCTACACATATGATTGCACAGCAGTACATGACTCTAACATCATTGTCAAGTTTGCTGATGACACAGCAGTAGTTGGTCTCATTTCAAAGAACAACGAGCAGTCTTACATGAGTGAAGTAGACATACTATCCTACTGGTGTAAGGAAAACAACTTCCTCTTAAATGTAAACAAGACCAAAGAGATGATCATAGATTTCAGACGTGATCAGCACAAGATTTACCAACCTCGTATGATCAATGACACTCAGGTGGAAAGGGTAGAGAGTTTTAAATATCTTGGTGTCCATATTACTGAGGACCTGACTTGGACCAAGCATATACATTCATTGGTGGGAAAGGGGCATCAGCGTCTGTTCCACCTCAGACGCCTCAAGTACTTTAAGTTACCTCAACAGCTAATGAAGAACTTTTATAGAACCACCATCGAAAATATTGTCACCGGGAATATAACAACTTGGTACGGGAACAGCACTGTATTAGCCCGTAAATCCCTAAAGAGAGTGGTGAGATCAGCTGAACGTACCGTTATGAGTGCCCTACCCAACCTAGAAGACATTTATACCAAGAGATGTAAGTCAAGAGCAAGGAACATTATCAAGGATCCCAGTCACCCCAACAACTGCCTCATCTCCATCATGCGGTCTGGGAAGCGTTACCGCTGTCTCAAGGCCAATACTGAAAGAATGCGGAAACGTTTTTACCCCCAGGCTGTCAGGATTCTAAATGAGGATTGTGGTCGGAGCACCAGCACATAGCCTTAACACTTTGCACTTTGGACAGTTCTTTCTTTCCTTCTTCTTTTATTTATTAATTTGCACAGTTTTGGAGTCAGTGGAACAAGCATTTCACTACATTTATAGGCTACCTATATACAGTCCTGCTCACCAGTATTGGCACCCCTAGTGAATATGAGCAAACAGGGTATGAAAAAAATATATCTGTGCTGTTAATCCTCTTGGTGTTTCACTCAAAATATTCACAAAAATCTTACCTTTTCATTGAAGTTTAAATTATTGTAAGAAAAAACAACGGTTGAGATTAAATAAATATTTTTCCCAAAAACATGTGTGCCACTATTATTGGCACCTATAGAATGTTTTTATAATTGAAATCTAACTGAAGTATATTTCCAGTCATGTTTTAAATGTTTAAGTTCACCTGTTTAGTTATGAACCCTTAAGAGGTTAACCATGACTTCCTTTTCCACTGACGTACAAATATGAGGTAACACAGGCCAAATTCCATTAGTCATTCATCACAATGGGAAAGACCCTAGAACACAGTCACGATGTGCAATGAAAAGTTGTGGAGCTGCACAAATCAAGAAATGGACACAAGAAAATCTCGTACCAGTTGAAAATACCCATTTCCACTATCAAGGAAATAATACAAAAGTTTAAAACGTCAGGAGGTGTTAAGAATCAGCCTGAAAGACGACGTGTGTGTACATTGACCCCACGCACCGTGAGGAGGATGGTTCGACTGGCAAAATAATCTCCAAGGATCACAGCTGGAGAATTGCAGACATTAGTTGAGTCTTAGGGTCAGAAAGTCTCCAAAACTACCATCAGACGCCACCTACATCACCACAGGTTGTTTTGGAGGATTGCCAGAAAAAGCCTCTGCTGTCAATCAACAACAAACTTAAGTGCCTACAGTTTGGCAAATGGAAGTCAGACTTTCAATGGGACTGAGTTAAATGGATACATGGTATCATGGACTCCATCAAATACCAGCAGATATTAAATGAAAACCTAACAGCCCCCTCTAGTAAGCTTAAAATGGGCCATGGTTGGACCTTCCAGCAGGACAATGATCCGAAGCATACCTCAAAATCAACACAAAAATGGTTCACCGACTGCAGAATAAAGGTTTTGCCATGGCCATCACAGTCCCCTGACCTAAACCCCATACAAAAATCTGTGGGATGAGCTGAAGCCAAGTCTACAAGCGTTGACCTCAGAATCTGAAGGATCTGGAGAGATACTGTATGTTAGAATGGTGTCAGATCCCGTGCCATGTGTTCACCAACCTTATCACGCATTTTGGGAGAAGACTCAGAGCTGTTATCTTGGCAAAGGGAGGCTGCACAAAACATTTAATTAAGGGGTGCCGTGCCAATAACTGTGGCACACATGTTTTGAAGAATAATATTTATTTAATGTCAAAAAAACTTTTTCTCTCAAATATTTGACCTCAATGAAAAGGTAAGATTTTTATGAATATTTTGAGTGGAAGACCAAGAGGATAAACAGCAAAGGCATATTTTTCATAGCCTGTTTGCTCATATTCACTAGGGGTGCCAATAATGGTGAGCAGACTGTATGTATGTGACAAAAAAAAAATACTTTGAAACTTTGAAACTTTTGAACTTTGAAATTTGCTCTCTTTTCTTAAATGGCTGATGTCTTCTTTAAGCTATTGAAGCTGTCAAGTTATCCAATCTTTTGCCAGTTTGGGTGCCTCACAAAACCTGCTTGGACCCTGGGGATTGCTGCTTGACACAATATTGACATGTGTTTTACTCTTGCAGTGGATGTTTCTCTGGATCCTGATACAGCTCACAACGACCTCATCCTGTCTGCTGATGGGAAACAAGTGAGGGATAGTGACACACCACAGAATCGTCCTGACCACCCCAAGCGCTTTTATCCTGTTGTTAATGTTCTTGGAAAGCAGGGGTTCACCTCTGGTAGATTTAACTCTGAGGTTGAGGTCAGTAGGAAGACTGCATGGGATTTAGGAGCAGCCAGAGAGTCCATTAACAGGAAGGGAAAAATAACAGAGAGTCCTGAGAATTAAGACTGTTCAATATGGCTGAGAAATGGGGATAAGAATTTTTGTTTATTAATTTGTACTTGTATTATTTGTTCATTTCTTTAATCTCTTCATGTCTATGTCTCTATCAACATATTTACATAAGCTGTAAAGCATTTGGGTACAACTCCTGTACTGTCCTCTAAGTGTGTTTCCTAACAAGTAGAGACAGCCAGCCTAACTCCTTTCAGGAATGAAGCGAAGTCAGCATGTAGCTTCCAAGCTCCGGGTTTATTAATGAAACAGAGTAAAACTGAAAGTAATACAAGGAAATGTTTTATAATTATGTTATAGCATTACAATCTGATTTGATAATATTCTAGAATAAAGGTACAATAGAGTATCTTGAGGCCTTCGGTGTTATTTCATTGAAATAGCTTTTGCTAGCACATTTCATGGCAGCAGGATAAGGGATATAGGATACAGATAATCAGAGAAATAACAGAAATGACTTAGATCTATACTTCAAATTAAAAGTAACTGACAGTATTTATTTATGGTACTTACAGATGATGTATCACTTGAATTGGGCCTGGGCGCCATAAAGGCTGCCCACTGCTCCTGGCTGCCCTGGAGGAATAATTAACTGCGACCTCTTCAGCATGCGCGTGTGTGTGGCCTGTGTCGCCACCCTAAAATGCATGTGTGTGTAAATTCACAACCCAAGAGTCCTTCCTTTGCACACACACACACACACTCAGAATCCTTTATACACACACAACAGGAAATTAGTGGGGGAGAGAGATACGGAGTGGGAGAGAAAAATTACCGTAGACAGGAACCGACACCGGCACTAGACCTTTCTCAATCGCCTGCAGTTGTTTACTTTCTCTCATCCATTCTTGACTCCCACCACTTAGAAATACTGCGTCTATCTAAATTTATATTATTAAAATGATTGGCTGCCACGCTGTCGTCAGTCTGCCCCAGGGCAGCTGTGGCTACTCTCGTAGCTTACCACCACTGGTATGACTGTCTGAATGAATGGACTGGACCGGACTGATCTGTAAAGCGTCTTTGAGTATATAGAAAAGCGCTATATAAAATTGAAGTTGATTGATTAATTGATTGATTAAAGTAATCTCCACAGTAGGACATAACATGTGGGCTGCTGTGTTTTCTGCTGGTGGCCATTATCATAGGACTGCTTTACGAAAAAACAAATCAGGTTCAAACAATGTACAACAATCTGATGATGTGTTGCTCTGTATAGAGATATACTGAGACAAGTTACAAGAATTTGACAAGAGAGACTTTCTAGTTACAGGATAGATTAAAAACCATAGCTGCCGAGAATGATGGACTGAAGAAAACACTTTGCATTAATTAATAAGTGTCCACTTTATTCTATTTGTATTCTTTCTTGTTCTTGTATTCATTTGTAAAGGTTTTATTTGTTATTTGTAAAATTTGTATCAATGTATTTGCCTCGGATGTAAAGCTTTGGTACAACTCCTGTTGTTTTTAAATGCGCTTTACAAATAAAGTTGACTTGACTTGACTTCCATCCAACATTCATATCCAACTCTAGGTGTCAGAAATACACCCAATTTTCACTGTCATAGGAACGTCATACTATGAGTTCTGTATTTAATTGAATATAGCAAAATTAACTCTCATAGTGAAAGAAGTTAAGTGCTGGTTTAATTGTGCTCTACACTGACATTAAATTGTGATGTCTACATGTGAACTAGATAATGGGACTAAAGATGGGGAGTGGGTTCACACTGGAACACTGGAATCAGTACTGGACCCATATATATATACTGTATATGGGCCATGTGAGCCAACCATAACTAAACTAACTCATCAAAATTAAACATTACAAAAATTGCCATAACGCTTGTCGGGCAGCCTGTCCCTATCCTTCTATATCATGTTATGCTAACACTGAAACTGATAAAGTGGCTTAATTTTCTACTGCTAATTGTTTACCTAAATTTCTATCTTAATCTATTGATCACATTGATGTTTCCTAACCTAATTGGCTAACCTCATGTTAAGTTTGTATGCATTGTGTGCATTTACCACATTTCATCCTGATACGTTTTCTGATTTGATTCTGCCATGTTTCTGATTGTCTCCTCTCCCCTTCTTCCTGTTGACAGGGAGTTTGTCCTTGCCCCTGTTGCTATTGTTATTGCTCTAAAGAGGTTCAGGTCCTGGGCTCTTCAAAGCACTTAGAGACAATTCCGTTGTTTTGGCGCTATATGAATAAAATTAATTGAATTGTGTTGAATTTACAAACACTCAGCTCAGGACTGCATCCATAAGAACAATGTGCGTCGTGGAGATGAAGAATATCTTACATTGTCTTAATATAAACCCTGATGACCTGATTTTCCTGCCATGGAGGAAGAGAAAGAGAAGGATTGTGTTTTCCCTGGTGCTGTTCCATACATGTTTGAAGGATTACAAAATGTGTCAAATGGTGAGGGTCTGTTCTGCGCTGACAGTGACAAACACAAACCCCTGATCAATGGGTCAGTCGTGTTACCTCTCTAAACCAAACCTCACAAAATTCTAATCCATTTTAGCCTCATTAATCCCATTTTTATATAATTACATGTTCATTTTTCCCGTACGTTTCGATGAAAATTATACAAGACTCTGCCCTGTAGCACACAGTAGAAACAACAGGACCATGTAGCTCAAAGACAGAGTGAGGGTTCAAAGATATATGTTTTAATACTCTTCAAAATATCCAGTAGATCTGCTAAGCCTACTAAGGCCAACAATCAGCAGTCTAAAGGTCTACATAAATGCACATATCTGACAAGACAAGACTCCCCTAAGAAAGAACCATGAACATAGTATAGGAGTTGGCCATCACCACTTGTAAATAAACTGCACGTAGGCCCTCTCTGTCTGACCTTATGATAGAGAAATTTGAATGAAGACATTGTTATTGTATTTTAATCTGCTTGCTTATCCTGTGTGCTGAGGCCTACAGGATGCATACTCTCTTGATGAGGCAAACCACCTGTTTTTGTACTGATAATCATGCACTCAGCTGCTTTCAAGGACATATTCTGAGATCACTGCAGCAACTTCTGAATACCGCCCTTTGTGTGATGAAACCTGTTTTTTCTACTCACATAATGCTGGCTGCACCCAGCTCTTCTTTGGAGTCTGTTCACAACCTTTGGTTGTAGCACACTTGCTCTTTTGCAAAATATAAAAGTACTGTTTTAAAATTCTGATTGTGTCTGTCTCATTAATATTAACTTCTTAATATAATGTATCTAACACCTTACTTGACTCTTGTTTTCAGCAAAGTAGGTCCATATTCACCACACCACTGTTTTAAAACCATTATATTTTCTTATAAATGCAACCCCACTACAATGTACAGTTTTGTATGCCTCTAAAAGTTGTAATTAACATTGCATGTACATATTTTCCCTTAATGGCATTCTTCAGACAGACCTTTCAACTTCATGAGCAATTTGAATGTAGTAACATGGATTTGAACCTTTACAACTCAAGGTTATTTCTGCAGAATTATTGCTGCTGGATTTACCCAGGAACAGACATACAGGCATGCAGACATACTGAAAAAAAACCCACTGTTTCACTGAGTCTGATCATTTGCACCAATGACTGTATAGAGACTTTATGTGCTCTCGATGATTAACACCCATGTCAGGAAAGGGAAGCTCCACCCCTGTAACACTTAGAGTAACATCAGATACAATGGGGGCTTCCTCTATCCATTTCTTAGATTTTAAGAGTATAAAATGGGCCAAACACTGTGGGTCTGCTGTTCACCTACAGTCACTCTCCACAAGACAGAGTGGAGAAGATCTCATGATCATCTGAGCAGCCGGTAGAGAAGAGCAGGGCAGAATGGAGATGAATGTGGGTAACTATCGACAATTAGACCACGATGGAGTCAACAGACCCTCTATGGACAACCATGAAGAAACAGACACTGCCAATTATCCCTGCAAGTCTTCAAACTCCAGAGAGAATTTGGAAGCCCCAAGTCCTCAACCCTCAGGTCAACATGAATTTCTTAATATTCATTTTTATCAGGGGAACTCATGAAGTCATGGTTAGTCCTTGCAAAGATTACAAATACAAAGAACGCTAACTTTGTTTCATGATTAGCAGCTCGTATGAGTTTTGAGGTCAATTTTTGAAGTAAAATAAATTATAATTTAGTTATACTGTGTCCCATTGTTTTGATTAAAACAATATATTACCCATCATTGGTGATGAAGCTAAATAAAGGCAGGAAGGTGAGATGTAAATTAGGAGCTATAAAAACATACATGAAAACAAAATGTTGTCTTCTTATAGATGATATCAACACTCTTTAAGCATTTTCAACCACAATACATGTAGTACCTATCACATAGTATTCAGATGTTGAAGCATTGATTGACAAATGTTTCTAAACGCAGAAAAAAAAGTAAAGCCAGGTAATGGCATTGTTTGTGTGTGTGTGCATGTGTGCGTGCGTGCGTGTCACATATCATCATGTCATAATAGATAAACCCATGCAATGATTTTCTGCTTTTGATTACTGAAAACAACTCCGTTTTGAACATATATTCTAAAATACTTGATTTGTTGTAATTCAATGTACTGTATGTCAACGCAAAGAGTGAACCTATGTAATTATTTTCTCGTTTGTGAAAAAGAAACCTTGTTTAAAATTATTTAATACTGTGTAGTGTAGTTACATGGAGTCTCAAACTCCCATTATGAAGTATATTCCTACCTGTAATTTAGTTTTACCCTCTCCCATCTTTAGGACCCTGGAAGAGGACTGCTGTGTGTCTGGGTCTGCTGTGTGCTCTCCTGCTGTCTGCCATCACACTTCTCAGTTTCAAAATGATGGAGAACAAACAGTTACAGACCAGCTACACAGAGAAACTACAGATGCAGTCAGTTTACGACAACATGACCATAGAATACCAACAGCTACAGATTACTTACAATAACCTCAAAACAGATACATCCCAACTGCAGACCAGTTACAGCAATCTCAGCAGAGAGAAACTCCAGTTGCAGAGCAACTTTGATCACCTAAATAGAGAGAAATCAGAATTGCAAACCAGTAATGACAATTTAAATGCAGAGAAATCAAGTGTACAGAACAGTCACAAAAACCTCCTCAGGGAGAAATCACAACTGCAAACAAGATACAACAACCTAACTGAAGAGAATTCCCAGTTACAGACCAGTTACAACAACCTAAATAAAGAGAAATCCCAGGTGGAGGACAAATTCGACACCATGGCTGCCGAGAAGGATAAACTGCAAAAGAGACTTTGTAACCTGAGTGAGTGTCCAGATCTGGTTGAATCAGCTTTGGGTCTTAAATTTGTATGGTAGAGTTATGTCTGAATGCAAAGATCATTTCATACTTAAATAATGTGTTACTTGATGTTATGTTAGGCACTGTTAAGAATGTTTTTAGATCAGTCAACTTGACCCTTGTAGGGATTGTCGAATTAATGTTGTTAGTAGAATTTCTTTAGATGTTTATTTTCAAATACAACTGAGGGGCATATCTGAAGAATTGTCTTCCCTTCTTTAACACAGGAATGGAGATTACAAAGTATGCAGGTATGTCTTGCCATGGCATGAACACGTCCTTTTGTTGCTTAATTTGTTAGTATTTTGCAATAATAGCAATGTGCTGGTTACCACTGTTACCACAAGCATCATCTTAATAGCTTTGGGTGTTGAATTTGTATGGTAGAGTTATGTCTGGATGCAAATATCATTTCATACTTAACTGACGTGTTACTGGACACTTCACCTTCAAAATGACAATCAAAAAAGAAATGTAGATGAGTTGAGTTCAGTAAGTGCACATAATAACAGACAGGGGCGTGCACAGGAGGGGGTTAAGGTTCCTCGGGCAACTGCCCATTTGCCCTCCTCGACTGAAGTTGCCCCTCCGAAGGAAATATGTATTTTTTAAATAGTATTACGGCGGGAGAACTTCATGTAGGCCTTGATAAAATAATTGTGGAATAAGCGTCCAGGGGACAGGCCGAGGAGGCGGTTAGTGAGAGTTTCAAGTGATATAGGCAAAATATGCGTCCAGGGGGTGGGGGCGTGGCAGCGGTGGTTAGTGAGAGTTTAAAATGTTATAGGCAAAATATGCGTCCAGAGGATGGGGGCGTGGCAGCGGTGGTTAGCGAGAGTTTAAAATGTTATAGGCAAAATATGCGTCCAGGGGATGGGGGCGTGGCAGCGGTGGTTAGTGAAAGTTTAAAATGTTATAGGCAAAATATGCGTCCATGGGATGGGGGCGTGGCAGTGGTGGTTAGTGAGAGTTTAAAATGTTATAGGCAAAATATGCGTCCAGGGGATGGGGGCGTGGCAGCGGTGGTTAGTGAGAGTTTAAAATGTTATAGGCAAAATATGCGTCCAGGGGATGGGGGCGTGGCAGCGGTGGTTAGTGAGAGTTTAAAATGTTATAGGCAAAATATGCGTCCAGGGGATGGGGGCGTGGCAGCGGTGGTTAGTGAGAGTTTAAAATGTTATAGGCAAAATATGCGTCCAGGGGATGGGGGCGTGGCAGCGGTGGTTAGTGAGAGTTTAAAATGTTATAGGCAAAATATGCGTCCAGGGGATGGGGGCGTGGCAGCGGTGGTTAGTGAGAGTTTAAAATGTTATAGGCAAAATATGCGTCCAGGGGATGGGGGCGTGGCAGCGGTGGTTAGTGAGAGTTTAAAATGTTATAGGCAAAATATGCGTCCAGGGGATGAGGGCGCTGACAGCAACTCCCTTCAAAATTCCTGTGCACGTCCCTTAAAACAGACACAGATGTACGCAGGTATGTCTTGCCATGGCCATACAAAAATATTTTTCGTTTCATTTATTAGAATATTGGAATAATAGCAATGTGCTTATTACCACTGTCTGTAAAAAGCAACAAAGCTAAACTTCCTTTGTTCAGATTCTTATTTTTTAAATGAGCAAACCTTGATACTCACATTCACTACTAAATTATTTGGACAAACACCCCATTTTGTTACACTTTGTTGGTATACTTACATATTGGTATATCTCAAAAACTGAGTAGGCCAAAAGATTTTAATTGTACTTATACTAATTTGCACACATTTCCTTAAGTGCCAATGTCTTCTTCAAGCTTCTGAAGCTGTCAAGTCCTCCAACCTTTTGCCTGTTTGGGTGCCTCACAAAACCTGCTTGGACCTTCGGTGGTCGCTGCTTGTAACTATACTGACATGTGATTTACTCTCTTGCAGTGGATGTGACTCTGGACCCTGATACAGCTCACGACTACCTCATCCTGTCTGCTGATGGGAAACAAGTGAGGATTGGTGACTCACCACAGAATCGTACTGACAACCCCAAGCGCTTTTCTCCTGTTGTTAATGCTCTTGGAAAGCAGGGGTTCACCTCTGGTAGATTTTACTATGAGGTTGAGGTTAGTGGGAAGACTGAATGGACATTAGGAATAGCCAGAGAGTCCATTAAGAGGAAGGTAAACATTCCCCGGAATCCTGACAGTGGATACTGGACAATATGGCTTAGAGATGGGAATCAGTATAAGGCACTAGCTGATCCTTATGTTCTCCTCTCCCTTAAAGAGAAGCCAGAGAGGGTGGGGGTGTTTGTGGATTATGGGGCAGGTTTGGTCTCCTTTTATGATGCAGACAAATGGAATCTACTCTACTCTTTTTGGGGTGTCTCTTTCAAGGAGAAAATCTATCCTTATTTGAGTCCATCTATTAATGATGACGGCACAAACTCCTCTCCTCTGATTCTTGTCACTCCAAATTTGTGCACAAAATGACTTTTAACTTGCTGCTATTTTATTTTGCTTCATTGTTTTTTTTACTGCTTTTACTCATCACTTTTAATCCTGAATAAAGTTCACTTGACTTCCATCCAATTTTCACATCCACCACTAGGAGGCAAAAACAAATTTCACTGTCATTCAAAATGGAGAGTTCTGTATTTGATTGAATATATTCCGAAAATAAACTACTCTCATAGGTGAAAGAAATTAAGTGCTGGTTTAATTTTACTATACACTGTCATTAAATAATGAGGTCTACATGTGAACTAGATAATGGGACTAACGTGCAGCAACACAGGATTCTACTGATCAATTATTTCTGTTTCTATCTGCCACATAGGGGAGGTTTAAGTCAGATACCTTCAATTTTACATTACATTACATTATACATTGTGTACATTCACGACCCAAAAGTCCTTCCTTTACACATACATACACACACACACACACACACACACACACACACACACACACACACACACACACACACACACACACACACACACACACACACACACACACACACACACACACACACACACACACACACACATACACACACACACACACACTCACACACACACACACACACACACTCAGAATCCTTTATACACACACAACAGAAAATGAGGAGCGGGAGTGGGAGAAGGAGAGTGAAATGACCATAGACAGGAACTAACACTGGCACTAGACCTTTCTCAATCACATGCAGTTGTTTCCTTTCTCTCATCCTTTCTTGACTCCCACCACTTAGAATTACTATGTCTATCTAAATTAATATTATTAAAGATAATCTCCCCGGTAGGATATAACAAGAGGGCTGCTGTTTTTTCTGCTGGTGGCCATTATAATATGACTGCTTTATGAAAAATGCCTCAGGAACCAATCAGGTCTTAACCATGTACAACAATCTGATGTGTTGCTCTGTACAGAGATATAGCAAAGAGATTGAGCAAGACAATTACAATAATTTGACAAGAGAGACTTTCTTGTTACAGGATAGATTCAGCACAATAGTTGCCAAGAATGATGGACTGAAGAAAACACTTTGTATTATTTAATAAGTGTCCACTTATTAATCAAATCTGCTGATTTGCAGTTAATTCCAGTTATAGCTTAGTTGGTCCTGTTTGATTGGACATATCATATTCAACTGAATGTAGTGACAGGAATGTTGATCATTCAGAAACTAGAACCTCTTGTTGATTTAAATTATAAAACAATTGGGTTCGATCGAGTTATTTAGCTGTTTCTGATTGGACGAGAGACGTTCCATGCTATAGATTATCCGTCAACATACCAACGGGGACATTTCACAGCTAATAATAAATCACTCCGCGATGAAACATTGATGATAACCGTTAATTCAAAGTATATAAAATTCCAAACCAAGACGCTGACAATGGAACTATTTTTTGTTGCGGAGAAACAATGGCGAAATAAACCATTTGTAATCAATAACTTTTTGTTGAAATGTTAATTTGTTGACTGTAGAATTATTTTATAAAAGCAATATAGCACGAGTGGGAGTGGGGTAGGTAAAGGATAACCCCACGCGTGTTGTTGCCTATGCAACTATCATTTCATACTTTGCTGATTTGTTACTGGATACTTCACCTTCAAAACGATAATCTAAATGGAAATAACTTTTTTTGCAAATCTTGTGTGACCTTTAAAGGTGGTAAGGATGCTATGTTAGGTGCTATAAAGAAGTTTTTTGTTTTGAAGGGGTTGTCAAATTCATATTGATGGTAGAATTCATTCATATTCATATTCGTAACATTTCTGTAGATGTTTATATTTAAATTCCTTATTAGCATTAAGCTGAGTATACAACCGAAGGACATATCTGAATCATTTTCTTCCTTTCTTAAACACAGAAATGGAGGTGACAGAGTATGCAGGTATGTCTTGCCATGGCCATGAAAACATCCTTTTCGTTTCATCTGTTAGTATATTGGAATAATAGCAATGTTCTTGTTACCACTGTCTCTAAGAAGGCAGAAAAGGTACATTTAAAATGTTTAGATCCATATTTTTCAAATTAACAAACCTTGATATGCACAATCAATACAAAATTATTTGAACACCACATTTTGTGAAAATTCATCCATAGGGGGTGCTGCAACTGACACATGTCACTATCTCAAGAACTGCTTCAGCTAAAAATCTCAAATGTCCTATACTTATACTCGGTTGGTTATCTTTACATATTGCGATATCTCAGTAACTTATTAAGCCAAACATTTGAAATGCTATTAATGCTATTTGCTCACATTTTCTAAAGTGCCAATGTTTTATTGAAGCTTTTGAAGCTGTCAAGTCCTCCATCCTTTTGCCAGTGTGGGTTCTTCACAAAACCTGCTTGGATAGTCACTAGGGCCTTATACATGTGCCACTGAGATCAGATCAGTTTATCGTATCGTATTCGCGTGTAGGTGTGAAGATTTTCAAGGGAAACGGCTCTTGTCGTTACGTATATACATGTGCAAAATGTGAAGCGTTTACATTGCCTCGGGCATGCGCAAAGACCACGGAGATGTGCTCCCACCTGGTTTGTTTACTAACAACATCAATGTGGATCCGCATCGGGCACAGGCAGTGTAGTGGCTTAAAGTTCCCTTCTTTCTATCAGCATATAGTTCTTAATATTTTCTTGGAAAGAAAACGAGTCTACGCGTGGATGTGTTTCAACAACGGTAGAAAACTGTGTTTGCTCCGTCTTTTACTGGACTCATAATTATATGACAGTGGTATTAGTTACAGTTGAGACACCCGAAATAACTTGCATGCGCAGCAATCCTGAGACGTGATTTTTAGTTTGCACATGAATACTAACGTCTTCTTTGATCCCAGGAATTTTGAGCACATAACTCATCTCCCTTACGGAGATATTGGCGAAAGTTGTTTAACCTACTTCATTGCAAACGTCTAGTTTTTCAAACGTGTCTAGTTTTTGTGCAGTAGTGAATAGAGTCTCAGTCTACTACACCATAAATAGCATATCATGTTTGTAGAAAATGATTAAGGTGCAACAAATGCCAATACGCATATTTAAATTAAATGATTCACATTGCAAGTAAAATGGTGCGGCTGGAGCACAGGGAGGGACAACGGTGATGCAGTTTGGATGTAGCGACAAATATTTATGTGCTGTAACAAACAGTGTTAACCAGTAGGCTATGTGAGTAACGTGGCTTTTATTAAAACATAGCGTGTGTAATGTGTAGCTATTTCATTCCGTTTATTAACCTTTACGGCTGTCTGTATTACTAGCCAGCAGCAGACGTAAAGGAAAGGGACTTAACCCGAAGTTAAAAACATGTAATCTACTTCGGCAGCGGAGCATTTTACTCTCTCTACAAACTTCCATATAGACGCGGGATCAGCAGAGGAAAATCTACTTTCCTTTTGGGAGAAACCAGGCCAGTCGTTCCCACGACTACAGCACCTTGCAAAACGAATTATATGCGTTCCAGCAACAGGTGCTGCGAGTGAGCGCTCCTTCAGTGCAGCAGGGCGCGTTATAGAAGCCAGGCGCTCTCGCCTGAATCCTGACACTGTAGATGCTATTTTATTCCTGCATAGTGCTAAGACAAATTCTAAATAGAACGAAGGTTAGGCATATCAGCAGAGGTATATTTTGTTTACATTAGGATGGCTACGTTTATAGCTTGCGTTTTGGGCGCACCACAATGCCAAGAAGTTTGTCGCGACTGTAATGGCATATTTCATTGTGGGGGTGATTGATAGCTTAAGGCTTACGAGACACGGTGTTTTCCGATGTTTTACTGCCTTGAGTCCTCTCTGTCTCTATCACACACACACACACACACACACACACACACACACACACACACACACACACACACACACACAGAGGCGGATCTTCCATTAGGCAAACCTAGGCAGGTGCCTAGGGCCCCAACCAAATCTGTCTTTATTAGGGGCCCCCAAATCTGACCCCCCCAGCCATTACTTATGTAAAAAAATAAAAAATAAAAAAATAAATTCTAGTAGAAAAAAATAACAAAAATATCAACATAACGCCGAACTAATGCCTAAATAATAATTTTCCAGCACACATGCTCCCCTCCATTGTGCATTGGACTAGTCCAGAATATGATCACGTAGTAACGCATGCAGTGCGAAATAACGTTACTTCAAACCAAAGCAGAGGGATCCCTAGAAAGGTTGCCCCTGTTGCAAAGCAATAAACCTCCAGAACAATAGGTAATTTGCTTGGCAGATAGAAAACAGTTTCCCTAACAGAAAGTCTGAAGCTTGAAGTTATTTTCAAACCTTTACTTGGGTAGCACTGTAAAACTGAGCAGAATACATTTTAGTAATCTCATCTCGTAACATTCGTTTCACATAGCATTGCGTGTTTAAACTGTGATAGAAAATACGTTAGCTTAATACTAACGTATAGGGGAAATTACAGAGACTGCGCTAGGTATTAGCATCAATTAATTCAAGTTAATGTTTTTGTATATGAGCCTGACATTTGCTCGGCAGATAGATAACAGGTTCTGTAACAGATACACTGCCGAAATTTACGGCACGAACGACTGGAAAAATCAGTGCGGGCACATGATGGCAGCACTCCGATCCTATCCGATTCTCTCCATGGGGTCTCCATGGGGGGTTAACTGCTCTATCTCAAAGCACATGGAAGTGACAAAACTAGATCAGTTCAAATCAAATGCGGAATGTTTACATCTGCTACCGTTGATTATACAGTAAATACGTTGTGAAATGAAACAAAACCGTTGATTATACAGTAAATACGTTGTGAAATGAAACAAAAACACACCACAGTTAAAGTTGTATTAGTATTGATTGATTCACATCGATATGAATGGATTACATGACTAACAACGGGTGGAAAAGTAATAAGAAAATATTTGTTCACTGAATTAGCGCGTTCTGTCCCAAACAGTTGCGTTCCAGTTTCTAAGTTTCACTTTCGCTTTCAGTATTTCAACGTGAATGAGAGGGAGCACAAGAACTGAGCGTCTAGCAGCGTTTATCATATCATATACATTATATATGATGCATGTATATGTCTGTGGGCACGATCTCAAGCACGTGCAAAAGTTGTTGTTGTCCAATTTGAATCAGATACGAGAGACACATGCGCGCCCAGTCCAATTACCAGCGGAATCGAATCGTGTGTCTGGGGGTTTACATCGGAGTCCAGTCGGACTCAAGTTGGACACAATGAATCTAGTTCTGGGGAGTCACATGTGTCCAATATCCAATTTAAATCGGACTGAAATCGGAAATTGGACGCATGTGTCCACACTGATAGATCATGTAAATCAAGAGCTGTTTGTGAACGAAGTAAACAAATGGAGAGATCTTGAAACGTCTGATCGCCATTATTATACACTTGGCCAAGCGCAACTTAGCTTGTCACTCACTCACTCACACTGAACCACTGCTTTGCCTGTCTCTCACTCACACACACAGCCACTGTTATTCCTGTCCACACACAAAATCTTTTCATTGGTCCTGTTTAAATGTAAATGGTGGTTTTCATAGACTCATATCCATTTTGTATTTTAGTGCAAGATCATTTTGTATCTCTGGCAGAGAATGGAAATTCTAATCTCTCTCTCTCTCTCTTTCTCATTTGATCTGAGTAATAAACATGTAATTTTGGCAAAGGCTGGAGAAATCTGAAACTGATTTTACTGTGGAGAGTTGAGTGGCAGTGCACTATGGGTTTATTGCGATTCTAAGAGTATTGGGATGGTTATTTGTTTTGTGTACGTGTTTCAAAAATGAGGGCCCCATGTCTATATTTTGCCTAGGGCCCCAAAATGGCTAGATCCGCCCCTGCACACACACACACACACACACTAACGGAAGCAAAAAAGGTTTAAATTAAGTGACATCCCTCAAATGTCGCGTCTCCCGCAAACCTGCAAGCTATGAGTCAGCTGTCAGTATTTGAAGAAGCCTTAACGTCTCGAAGATGAAACTGCCTGGGTTATTTTGTTTCGTAAGGCTATTAGTTACATGCACGGCGGCAGGATTTTTTCTCTCCCGGTGCTAAGGGGGGGCTTGACCGATACGTGGGGTAGCTAAGAAAATAATTTATTTTCATGACGTCACCTACTTTATAAAGAGGTTCTTGTTTTTCCCCCCAATGAAAGCAGCTATGATACACAGCACGAGAATGTAATACAAGCGGCAATGGCGGAAATGTTTCACGTGCGTGCAAAGGTGACATTCAGCTCCGGACAGCGACCATGCGCCTGCCCATAACCAGACAATACATCCAAAATGCAACAAGTATTTATTCCATATGCATAATAAATGAAAACAAACAACTATGCATTGACAATATTGTCTCAGATCACAACATCATAACTGACATTACATTAATAGTAAAACTCATAACATAGGCTACAAAGTGCAGCCGCAACGAGAAGTGCGAACAGCTTGTTTGAATGATTCCACACACAAAAAAACCTCACCAGAGTTGTTTTACACTAGGACGATGCGTCTATTGCTGTGGTTAAGTGCAAATGAGTCCATGATCTTCTGGATCTTCTGGGGCCGGTATTTCAAAATGATCCGACAGGATTAATCCTCCTGGATTGGATTAAATCCTGATCAGATCCTAAAAACGGGTATTTCAAAGCAAATCTGATCCTGAAGATTCAGATTCAGATTTGGGAATCCAATCCTGCCTTTGATCTGGATTAAACACTGCTGTTGAGTATTTCAAAATTTAAGTGGGAAATCTGGATCAGTTTGATCCTTAAGATCAGGATCACCCTGATCCCACCTCAGAGGTGGATTTGAGGGAGATTACATGTAAAGGTTTGAAGAGTTTAGGTGTACTGCTCCCAAAGTTCTTTGTTTGATACAGTAATTCACTGATGTTTGATCAATGTTTATTTTCGTTGCACTTTCCTTTCTTTTTCAGAAAACACAGCGAAAGTTTGAATATGAATGCCTTACAGTTTTTTGTTAAGTTATACTTACTGATAAAAGAATCCACTGAAAATCAGTCAAATGTATTTATTAACATGCATTCAGCACACACACTTAATTTTCATAGCCAAAACTCAAAAGGTTATGCCAATTGGAGCAGGTCTGTTAACTGGCTGTCTTCTCTTCCCACAGACATCTGTAAAGAAAAACTAATATTAAAGTTTTAGGGCTGTCCCTTTTGTTGACAACTGTTTCATAAAAAGATATGTACAACACATTTTGAAATCTACACTCAATGCCTTGCGAGTGAATGCATTCAAATGGACTGTGGACCGCGACATGCAGACGCTAGCCTATTTACTAGCTTGTTAGCTCCTTAACACAGGAGTCAATGGAGCAGCGTTAGCTCGCATTAGCGCGAACTCTGCTTAATTAGAGATCGCCGAGCTCTTCTTTCAACTTTGTGCTGATTTAAGTAATTGGTTAACTCAATATAATGATTGCCCTTCATCTAGTCTAAGGACGCATCAACACTGGCCAAGATTATACTTTAATTTAGAGACAAAAGTTGAGCTAGCTTCTCCTTTTCCTGGTAAAAAGTTAGCTCCCTTTCCTGTTTCCTGTCTGTGATCCAGGGGGCGGGACGGATTTGGACATCCCAATCTGCCGGTATCAAGATCACTCTGATCCAATCCAGTAGTTTTGAAAGTTTTGAAATACCGGGATAGATCAGGTTGATCCGTGGCTGAAGACAAGGGACTTATTACGCTCTGAAGACTCTAGTTCTGCATAAAACAAAGACATATCGACAATCGACTGGAATTTCAGCGACGAACCTTTTTTTGGTAGGTTAGCAGGACTCCTTCTTTTTTATGAGCTGAAGATTGTGTAGATGCCAGACAGTGGAACGGGTTGAAACGAAAACAGTGTTCGCCTTACGGCCTACTCCCCCCTCTTGTACCCTCTCTCTCTCACACACACACAGCACAGCAGTGGCGGTTCTGCATGGAATTACGCCCCGGGCGATATCCCCTCCGAGCGCCGCCCCCCCCCCCCCCCCCCCGAAAAAAAAATCTTACTTTTTCCAATTATAACAATATAAGTGAAAGAAAAAATGAAACGTATCAATTGCACAAATCCTTCAATAGAACATTTGAATAACACACTTAAGAGAATTATTGCACACATAATTTACATTAATGTTAGCTAACCAGCCATCTGCAAGTTATGTTGTGCAAGTGCAACGCTTGCTAGTCTAGTGGTGTCAAAAGGAAATCTATGGTCTAACCAGCTAGCTATCGACCTGTTAATTATTAAGATTATACTAGTACTCTGTATGCTTTTCAATTGCACAACTCTTTCAATAGAGCATTTAAATAACACACTTTAGATAATCAATGCACACATCATGTGCATTAATGTTAGCTAACACCAGCTCTTTGCAAGTTATGTTGTGCAAGCACTCAACATGCATTATAGTTAGTTGAGTTTGCTAATAGTGGCTAATGGGATTTAGCTAACGCTTGCTAGTCTAGTGGTGTCAAAAGGAAATCTGTGGTCTAACCAGCTAGCTAATTATTAAGATTATACTAGTACTCTGTATGCTGTTACATTATGTTAGTTGTGGCTAGCGGGATTTCGCTAACACTTTAGCCTAGTGTCAGATGAATGAACATGTTCATACCCTATGGTCAAATCAGCTAGCTAACGCTAGCTAGCAAACAACTCAGTTGGTGCTCAACATTAGCTGGTTGCCTTACAGTAATAGGAATATTGGTGAAGCTACACTTGATAAAATAAAACACATTTTTACCTTGTCCACTCGAGCATCCTTCAATAGCTTTATCGATAATGTAATAGACTACTCTGTTAAAGATGTATTACATTTCCCTCTGGATGAATAAAGTATCTATCTGACTATCTATCTATCTATACTCTGCTCACTATTACCTTCACCAGTTGGATAAATTGATGCAGTTAGTGGTCTCCTTCCACCAATTAACCTTGCCCTTGGTGACCACATAATCGTTCTGTATTACCTATTTTTATAAGCCATTTCACACAATTCAGAAAAACAAAAAGTATAGGGTAACTAGAAAATGCATTTCCTGAAGGAAATACCAGTGCATGAAATGCAAAGGTTAAGAAAGGAAGAAGAAAAGAAAGAAGAGTGAAAGAAGGAAAGAAGAGTGGAAGAAGGAAAGACAAAAGGAAAGAAGAGTGAAGAAAGGAGAGAAGAGTGGAAGAAGGAAAGAAGAGTGAAAGAAGGAAAGAAGAAAAGAAAGAAGAGTGAAGAAAGGAAAGAAGAGTGGAAGAAGGAAAGAAGAGAAGAAAGAAGAGTGAAATAATGAAAGAAGAAAGGAAAGAAGAGTGGAAGAAGGAAATAAGAAAAGAAAGAAGAGTGAAAGAAGGAAAGAATAAAGGAAAGAAGAGTGTAAGAAGAAAAGAAGAGTGAAGAAAGGAAAGAAAAGTGGAAGAAGGAAAGAAGAGTGGATGAAGGAAAAAAGAAAGGCAAGAAGAGTGGAAGAAGGAAAGAAAAATGGAAGAAGAAAATAAGAAAGGAAAGAAGAGTGGAAGAAGGAAAGAAGAGTGAACAAGAGTGGCTCTGGATGAAGAGATAAAGAGAGAGTGAAAATATTGAAAAAAGGAGATAAAAATGGAGTGAAGAAGAGAGATTGAGTGTGAGGGAAAGTTGACTGAGAGAGAAAGATGGAGAGATGGAGAGAAAAAAAATAGAGAATGGATGGTGTCTTAATGTTCATAGTTACAGTTAAATTGAGAGGGACAGAGAGAGAAGAGGTTCCTTTGATTTGGCACAGGTGTCAGTAAAGCACAGGTGCAAGCCAGTTTAAAGACCCTATTATGATGTCATAATGGCCCAATGTAAGTCAATGGGACGAATTTATATTCGTTTTTCTTTAATATCTTAAAAAGTATAAAGTTTAGAAAAGTGAAAATACATAGCATAAGTGTCGTTTACAAGACCTACGCGACAAAGTTTGAATGAAGTTTCTACGTTAAGCGGTTCGGGCTGAATTAATCGCAGAAAAAGGTAACAAGAATAAGAGGAAGAAGAAGAAGAAGAAGCCTAGGAATAACAATACAGGGCATTTCATGCACTGTAATTATAATGTTTACTGGGAGACCCAGAGCTGAACTGCCCGCCGCCCCCTCTCTCTTTCTCTCTTTCCCCCTTTCACCCAGGATTGCGCTGCACCTTCTTAGCGAGCAGGTGCGCCTGCAGCTGCAGGGGGCGCCAATTTGCCAATTCCTCACGCAGTGATATGATATATAGAAATAGAAAAGCGCTTCGCGGCCCAGATTATTATTACTATTTTTTTAAGTGCTCGTGCCGCCCCTCAAGTGTCATGAAAAAGTGCCGCCCCGGGCGGCTGCCCGGGTCGCCCGTGCCTAAAACCGCCACTGCAGCACAGGGTAAACGGAGTACAGGCGCAGTACAAACACGCAAGCGTGGATTGTATTGGAACAGAAAATTTACAGTTTTTCTCAGTCGCTTTGGTACATTTCTCAAATCATCCTCGACATTTGCAAAACAGTGCTTAAATGCTAGAGGGGCTTAACTGGGGCTACACATGTTTTTGCCGGGGCTATAGCACCCCTTAGCCCCGGTGTAGCGCCGTCGCTGATTAGTTATATTTTAAAACAGCCAGTCATTGTAGCCTACCACTCGTGGAATAAGGAATTTCAAATAGATGATGGAGTGAACTTTTCTAGCCTCTAACTTTCTAGCCTCCTGTCACCGTCTCCCCCTAGTCACGCACCGACTCCCCCATGACACATCAGCCTGATTTGACACGCCCTTTTCTAAGCCGAACGATCGTGGTAAACCACCTCTCTCGAAAGCTTCAGACGATCGGCGGAAAAATGAACAGTTCACATCTAGACCCCTTATACATGAGGCAATTGTAACACGTTCGCGAGTTTCTATCGTGGTAGACGCGATGTAACAGCCTTACATTGACGCATGTATAAGGGGCTACTGCTTGCAACTATAAGGCTGAATCCCATTTCACCCCCTACCCCTTCGTCTTTCCCCTTCCCCTCCGTTTTGCGCGTTCACTTGTAGGGGTAGTGCTATCCCAATTCACGTTAGGACAGAGGGGTAGGGGCGTGGGGAAGGGCTTTCCACCCCTCCAAACGGAGATTTTCCGAGGGCACACTTCAAACGAAGGTGTGAGACCGATTTCCCCCAATGCATTGCGAACCCGTGATCATTAAAGAAGAAAGATTAAGCGAGTCGCTTTAAAAATGTCGGAAACAGCTGGAAAAGCATCACACAAATGAAAGTATTTTCTTTGTAATTCATGGTTTTAAAACTTGTTTGATGAAATGTTGCATTGTGTAATTAACAGCTGCAGGCGCCATGTTTGTTTATGTCTGGTGAGTGACAGCTGTCGCTCTCCGGGAACGTAACAGCTGACGCAGCGTACTGATGACGTACGTAAGTGTTGAAGGGCTATCCCAATTCGTATGGCTAGAGTTTCAACCCCTTCGGCTACCCCTACGTTATGGCTCCGTCTGAAAAAGCGAGGGCCAAGGGGTAGGGGTAAGGGTAGGGGTGGAGATTAGAAATGGGATTGGGCCTAAGTGTTTTACTCTCTTGCAGTGGATGTGATTCTGGATCCTGATACAGCTCACGACTACCTCATCCTGTCTGCTGATAGGATACAAGTGAGTCATGGTGACTCACCACAGAATCAAACTGACAACCCCAAGCGCTTTTCTCCTATTGTTTGCATTCTTGGAAAGCAGGGGTTCACGTCTGGTAGATTTTACTACGAGGTGTAGGTCAGGGGGAAGACTGCATGGACATTAGGAGTAGCCAGAGAGTCCGTTAAAAGGAAGGGAGACATTAGGAGAAAATCTATCCATATTTAAATCCAAATCTTAATGATGGTGGTCAAATTTCATGCCCAAAATGAATGCTAACTTGCTGGTATTTCGTTATGTTGTATTGTTTTTTACTGCTTTCACTCATTACTTTAATTGTGGTATTCCATGGAATTTCTAGTATGTTTTATCATTATTCAGTTTTTACAATTTTTTTATTTATTTTTACTTGTTTTATCTAAAGTTTTCATCAATGTATTTACCTCGGATGTAAAGCACTTTGGTACAACTTCTTTTGTTTTTAAATGTGTTACATAAATAGGGTTAATTTGACTTGACTTGACTTCCATCTAACATTGAAATCCACCAATAGGTGACAGAAATGCACCCAATTTCATCAAATTCTCCCTTGTCATAGGAATGTCATCCAAAATGCAGAGTTCAGTATTTGATTGAATATTCTAAAAACAAACTACTCTCATTGGTAAAAGAAGTTTAGTGCTGGTTTAATTGTACTCTACACTGACATTAAATAACGATGTGAACTAGGCAAAAGGACTAAAGTAAAGCAAAGCATGATTCTTCTTCTTCCTCCACAATACGGGGGTTTAGGCTCTGGGCTCTGTTAAGCGCATAGAGGCAATTGTATTGTTATGGCGCTATATAAATAAAATTGAATTGAATTGAATTGAATTGAATACGTGTTTGTAAGGATACAAAACGTGTCAAATGGTGTGGGTCTGTATTATGCTGACAGTGACAAACGAAAGCCCTGATCAATGGGTCAGTCGGGTGCCAAACCTCATGAATTGTGTCCATGTTAGCCTAATAGATCCCATTTTTATATAATTGCATGTTCTTTTTTCCGTACGTTAAATCACTTACGATTTACAATTTTTTTATGCCGTTTAAAGTTGAAATAAACATTGCATGTACTGTAGCTTTTCAACTTTAATGGAATTATTCACACAGTCTTTTCAACTTTATTTGTATGAGCAATTGTAATGTAGTTTTTGAACCTTTTGACCACAACTGGTTTAGTTTTCACACACACACACATGCACACACACAAATCATAATGAACACAAGACTCTTCACGAGGACTTTTTACTTAAATTTGCATATACAAATGTCTGCTAACTAGTACGTACTATCCGGCCGCCCGCCCACTGCCCGACTATCCGACACGACCGTTTTGAGTACTCTATAAGGGCCTTAAACCTTTTAAACTTTAAACTTTTACATGTGAATGAGGCCATGAAACTACAGTACAGGAACATTTGATTCCGCCATTTCTGCTACTATTCCTTTCCATCTTCATATTTCTCATCAGGAGGATTTTAGTCTGTCAGTTATCTCAAGCATGGTAGAACTCCACAGTTTGACCTCGTATCATCTGAGTAAAATATGTTCCATCAAAAATGCTAAAACAAAAATGTTCATACTCTACTGTATACATCCACTGAAAATATCTCGCTGATTGACCATATGTCCACTCTGTGTTACTATTTGCTGCTTAATCCATATTTTTCACATTAGGGCAGTAGAGCACTGTTACAAAGCAGAAGAAGATGGCAAAAAAGAAATCACATTAATCCACTTAGCCAATTCCTCTTGCTACATGAACATATATATGAATTAAGATTGTTCTCACATAGAATTCAGAGCATATTATTCTTGGTTGGTCTATAAAGTTTTTCAATGGTCTTAAGAGTTTTTCAATCTGATCTAGATAATAGTGACACTTTATAATAACCTACACTGGATGTAGTTGGCACAATGGAACACACTGCCCCCTTCTGGACAAATGTTGAATCCTTTAAAAGTTAGATCTACGAGGTCCCATGGGGAAAGTTGAGGTATTTGTAAGAGTATGTTTAGATTGAAACAAATGTACGACACACTACATTACTCTCATGTTATTAGCTGAGGTCTTCTAGAATATAATCGAATAATAGAATAATTGCCGTGTCTATTGCTGACCTGGTACTATGTGTATCTCAATAGCAATGACAGACAGAAGAGGACAGTTTTGCCCTTTTCAGGAATGGTGAACATTTTCAAGCTATCATTTTTGGACAAAAAAGCTTTTTTAAAGTCATACTTTGAAATAAGACATTTTTAAGTGCTTCCGAAACCACTGGATCTATAAAAACAAACACCTTCAAATTACACATTGGTGACAGATCTTCATTTTGGATGAAATAAAGTGCAAATTAACTCAGTTTAGTAAACAGTCTATTGTGAGAATGCATGCCATTATGATGATCAATATATTGTCTTTTCAGGCTTAGGTATTGCATGTCACCTTCCTACCAGATGTGTTTTAGCACACACATGACTTCAGTCACATTAGCCAAGTTTAAGATATTAGAAGTGGATATAGACTACATGTAGGTCCTGAGTAGTACTCTTTGGGATTATTCCGGCTGTGGACTTTTAATGTGACACGGAGGAAGAATTCCTGCAAAGACTACCGAAAGGTCACACAGGGCGCTGAGATACTCTGCCATGTCCTCCTGAGCAAGTGCCAAACAATCACTTCACAGCCAATGCTTTGGACTTGTTGCGGTGCTGCTGGAACTCACCATAGTAAAGGCGTATCACCTTCTAACCCTTACGGTTCTCCTTCGCTGCTTTAAATCTGCTTCAGGTCTGGAATATCTCCCCCTGAGTGGTATCGGTTATCTCCAGGCAGTGCAGAGCAAGATCGGTCATGTTCGAAATCAAGGTCATGGCCAGTTCCAGAGGAGAGATGCAACGACTGGTTTTGGCCTACTAAGATGTAACTTAGTGACTAGTATATAGCTTACTTGCTACAATATTGCAACAGCTTTAGAGCTTGCTGGTGATCAACTTGCGATAATTATGTACGCTAAAAGATTTCAGGTGAAAGGTAGTTATTTACATTATTATTTACAGCAGGATTTTGGGGTGTTCAATCGTTTGTGGAGGGAAGCAATTTTTAAACTGGGAGAAATCCATGTCAAATCTGAATACACATCACTGCAAGTAAAATTGTATCTGACTGAACACACACACACACACACACACACACACACACACAGAGAGAGAGAGAGACAGGGCCGGAGTGGGGCCACTTTTCAGCCCGGGAATTTCAGGCCCAAGACCAGATACTCTTTCCATTTTAATTAATACCATGGTTCAACAAATAATGTAAAGGTTAAATAATAATCCACTTAAGTTTAGAAGTTAACAAAAAATAGGAGAGGAGAGGTTGATAAATTAACAAAAGCAGAAATAAATAAATAAAGCATTTGAAACGTATCCCACTCTTCAACAAAGAGGCATGTTGAACAACTCACAGTACAGTATACAGTTACATTGCGAATAGCACCAACAGCATCTACAGCAGACCTGCCAACATTGGAAAATGTGTTTGAGTACCACCCCGGTGCGGTGCGCCGCGGTGCGGCGCGGCAAGATTTTGTGGCCTTCATTTTATTAGTTATAATGCTGTTGTTGCATGATTGAACCAATCGACGACATTCTGAGCTAATAAATAATGCAGTTCTGAACCACTTTAGAAGGCCTAATGAAATAAAATAAAAAGACTGTGATAACAGTTATAAGTGATAACTGTGACAACTAATTTGTAGCCTGGGATGTTATTTCACTCTAGGCTCCTTAGGAACTTCTCACACAATGGTCATGTTGTATTTTTTCCCTACCTCATACCTATCAAGTGTCATGATTCATCATTCTTTTTTCTCCCCACGTCTGATGTTCGAATGCAAGCCCAATTACATGTGATACCAGGACTAGACAACTGCTAAGACCAAATGATGGCGCTGTGTTTGCTTCTTTATTATTTAATTAAATTCTAGTCAGTGAAGCGTTTTTTTAGGCTATTACAGACATCCCAACCTGCAAAAAGTCATTTCAGGGAGGTATTCCCCCCCCCCCCCCCCCTAGGCCTACGTATTACTGTTGTGGTCCCTAAAAGTTATAAAAGCATAATATCATTCTATAGGCTATAGCCCTATGCAATTCTTTGTTAATTATGTTTAAATATGTAGATTACTTTTACTATTTATTATATGCAGCTAATACTATCCTATTTATGTTAACTGCTTTTATTTGTATTCCATTGCAACTTTAAACAAGTTTAAGGAGCTTGTTGTTTTCATGTAGCCCTGGCAACTAGCTGGCATGAATAATATGCACATGAAATTAAACTTTTTGGGGGGCACTCTCCCTGTGCCATGGTGCCCCTGTTCCTAGATACACTGAACTGATTAATTCGGTTCGGGAGAAGAGATAAAAGGCCGCCCACACTGAAAATTGATTGGCCTGTTTCGGTAAGTCAACCAATCAGGATGCTCCTGAGGCACACACGCACACTGCCTCACACACGCACAGTCTCCAGGTCCCTCTCTCTCTCTCTGTCGTGCGCGCGCTACACAGATGCTAATGCGGTTTGGAGCACGTCGCTCGCTCTAGATTCCGGGAGATTTTAAGTCATTTGCGGGCATCAGGGAGTGGTTATCAATATGCGGGAGACTCCCGGAACTTCCGAGAGACTTTGGATGTCTGCTATTATCATAAGCCTATTATTATTATTAGAAACATATAGCCTTTTACACTGTGGCCTGACAACAGCTGTGCGTAAGCATGTGTGGACACTGTACGTAGAAGGCTGCCGCGGACCTCTAGCATGAGCTTGACAGATAGATAGGCCTATGATTTTCTGATAATATGCATCTTACTGTGTTCGTTACCTGTTGCTCCTTGGTGACTGATGTCAATAATGACATTGCACACTGTGCAGAAAGCATGGTGGGGATGTGTCTGAAAAGAACGGAGGCATGGCCATCTCTCCCGGTAACTACCTATGATTTTTTGCGATCTTTTTATTTTATCCGGTGGTTCTGCCATGGTAACATACTACAAGAGTTTGTCTAAAATAAGTAGTTTGAAAAAACACAAAAAGCGTAAAGTCAAACCATTTCTAACACAGCCAAGACACTTAGATTTATTTGCCATTTTAAATCGATGGCGAACACGAAAACCACATGGTTAACATCGTTGGGCTACATTTTTATAAATACATTTTTAACGTCTTATCTCTACATTAGTCGTTAGTTTACCTTAAGTGATTTTTTTTATGTCCTCACTTGAAGAATTGGCCAGATGTGGTCGGGAAGGGAGAATTAGGTAAGTATTCATGAATGAAAAATCGCTAACTGACACCTAAACAGCGGTTGATTCCTCTGACCGCAGAGTAACCTAGTATTCTCTGATTTCGATGGTCATACAGGGAATAGTAACGATAGTAACGGCAGGGGGTCTGTGATTGGTCAAACTCCTCTTCTGCTTCTTGATCTGCTGCAGCTGCCTATGTACGCATTGGTGACTCGATACAGACTGTGAAGTTTGAACCCGTTGAAAACCGGCAATGCATTATTGAGCGTTATAAGTTCTAAAAAAAAAAAGATATATATATATTTTTTTGGTTATGCGTACTTTTAGACCATCAACTCGTACCAGCGTACTTTGATGTCAAAATGCGTGCCATGTACACAAAATGCGTACATGTTGGCAGGTCTGCTACAGCATCAGTAACCGCCTAAGCAGTGCACTGGTTTCAGCCACTTTATCTGTAACTGTGTTGTTGCTTATAGACATGAGGATTTCCTTCTCTGTGCACATTAACATGAAAGCCTCCAAGTTGTCCTGACTCAATGAACTTCGTAGCCTATTCTTCACACATTTTAAGGTTGAGAAGCTTCTTTCACATGCAACCTGAGTGATGGACAAAGTTAGGGAGCCCATTTATCTTTATTTCAGGAAAGTTTTTAGGGTCAAGACAAGCTAAACCTGAAGCAAGTTTTGCATTTGCTGAAAACCTCCTATCCATGCTACCTGCCACAGTGTCAAGAAAAACAGGACATTCACCTCAAAGGCAGCTTCAGATTAGGTTACTGGTTCATCATCTAAAATCTCCCCTGGCATTCTTTTCATCTTACATCAAGTACTGTTATTAACTGCTCTTTCTTACATTAAATAACTTTAATTCATCCTGTTTACTCTGATATCCTCTCTACATGTCCCTGTAGTCATGGCCTCCTCATTGCAAACTACAGGCTCATTTTCAGCAGGAATCATTTTACTGCATGCACTTGTTATCAATATTTGCAAAATATTTGCAAAGTCTAAAAGACGGGCTATGGACCAAACCAACTCTATTTGGCAGGGGAGAACTTCCTCGCATGGTAAAACCCATGCAAAGGCTGTGGCGTCAGAATGCGGAACTTGTGTAGACTACCTTAAGAGAAGATGGACTAACGTCACAAATGTCAAAAAATTAAATCCTCGACCAGCCCAGAAGTGAAGCGGCCCACCAGGAACTCTCCCGATTCTCCTGATTACCCACCCCGGGCCTTGTAGAAGGAGGTTACAAATACACAACACCAGACGGAGAAGCACTTGCAAACTGGGCATCCACCACCAACCTAACACTCCTCTACGACAGCAAACAACCATGCTCCTTTACCTCTGGCCGATGGCAAACCGGCACCAACCCTGACCTGGCCTTCTGCAGCTCCCAAGATCGCTCTACAGCACAGCGTACTGTTATCAGTAAGTTCCCACGCTCACAGCATAGACCTTCTCTCATCACCCACCCAGCTCTTGTCACTCCAACTACATCAATGCCACAGTCTAGATGGAATTTCAAAAAAGCAAACTGGGACATTTTCAGAGAAGAACTTAACAAACACCCCCCACTAGACCCAGCAGAACAAGACCAAGATACTACCTACAAGCACTTCAGCAACTCCATCATAAACGCAGCAAAAGCAAGCATACCTCGTGGCCACCGCAGAGTATATGTTCCTGGCTGGGATGAAGAATGTGAAACATATGCTCTTCTCCATGACAATGCAACCTCCTACGAGGAATCCCAAGAAGCTGCCACCGCTCTCCTCAACCATCTTGACAACCGACGCAGAGAGAAATGGATAGAAGAAACTGAAGATATTAACTTCACACACTCCAGCAGACAAGCGTGGAGCAAACTGAACAGGCTAATCGGAAATGTCAAACCTTTCACCTCACAAGCTCCAGTTAAGGCCAATGACATAGCTAACAACCTGATAAATAATGGGAAGTTCAATACACCAAACAAGGAATTTACCTTCAAGATCAATAGACACTTGAAAGAAGCATGGAACGCACCATCAGCTGACCAAGATCTGTGCTCTGACTTCTCCATGGCTGAGGTCAAAGCAGCCATTGCCACACTCAAACAAAACAAAGCTCCAGGACCAGACTCCCTACACCCAGAATTCTTCCAACACCTCCCAGAATTGACCCTACTATGGCTGAAGAACTTTTTTAATACGTGTCTTAGGACAGTGAAGATCCCAAAGATCTGGCGCACCGCCAAAATAGTTGCCATACTCAAACCAAACAAACCTGCTGAAGATCCAAAAAGCTACCGACCAATTAGCCTACTTTGCATCAGCTTCAAACTCCTTGAAAGACTGATCCTCAACCGCATCTATGACACCGTTGATGAGAACCTCCCTAAGGAACAAGCCGGTTTCAGAAAAGGCTACTCTACCACTGACCAAGTTGCCCGACTTACTGAGGATATCACAACTGCATTTCAATGCAAAGAAAAGGCTGGTGCAGTATTTGTAGACCTGAGTGCTGCATATGACACCATATGGCATCGTGGCCTTGCCTTGAAGCTGTTACAAACAATACCAAGCAAACAAATGGTAAAACTTATCATGCAGATGACGACAAACAGATCCTTCACACTGCACATCGACCATCAAAAAACCAAAAAGAAAATGCTAAAGAATGGCGTGCCCCAGGGATCTGTTCTAGCTCCAATCTGCTTCAACATCTATACCTCTGATTTACCAAATAAAAGCAGCAAAAAATACACCTATGCAGACGACATCGCACTCCTTACCACCGGAACTTCCTTTAGCTCACTAAATGACACCTTAACTGATGATCTTACCAATCTGAACAAATACTTTATTAACTGGCGACTGAAAATGAATGAAGCCAAAACTGTCAGCAGCACCTTCCATCTTGCCAACCGACTAGCCAACATCCAACTAGAAGTCAAATGTGCAGGAAACATCATCCCATTTGAAAAGTCACCAAAATACTTGGGTGTTACTCTGGATAGAACCCTCACCTATAAACAACACCTCCAGCAAGTCAGAGCCAAGGTGGAAGCAAGAAACTGCCTCATTCACCGTCTCTGCAGAACCTCGTGGGGAGCAAGTTTCCCTGTACTCCGAACTGCTACTCTAGCACTGGCCTACTCAACAGCAGAATACTGTGCACCTATTTGGTGCAAATCCACTCACACCTCCAAGCTTGACACAGCCCTCAACCACAGCATGCGGATAGTTTCAGGATAGTTTCTACACCAACCTCATACTTACCCATCCTCAGCGGAATCCCACCGCCAGCAATTCGTCGTGAAGCAGCCTGCCTCAACCTTGCACAGAGAGCTCAACGCAGAGCCAGCCACCTACTCCACCACGACATCAACTCAAACGACCCACCACCACGCCTACCGTCGAGGGAACCAATCTCTACAAGACTTCGGGGCCTGCTGCATGAGGCAAATGGCCAGCCACCTGGGTCCTGGACCATCACACAATGGACCAAACAGTGGGGCCAAGCCAACACCAAGATACATGGCTACATCAAAACACCATCCACAAGGCCTGCAGGACACAACCTCAACCGAAAATCTTGGGTACGACTTAACAGATGCCGGACAGGACATGGACGCTTCAGAGCCAACATGCACAGGATGAACCTTTGTGATGCCCCTGACTGCCCCTGTGGAGCCCCAGAGCAAACGGCTGACCACATCATAAACGACTGCACCCAGTACCAGTGCCCTGGTCTCCAGGCACTGTCTACCCTGAACAGCGAAGCACTGGCATGGCTAGAGGACACAAGCTTAGGCCCAATCCCATTTCTCATCTCTACCGCTACCCTTACCCCTACCCCTTCGCCTTCGCTTTTTCAAACGGAGCGGTAGCGGAAGGGGTTGAAACGCTAGCCCTTCGAATTGGGATAGCACTTCAACACTTACGTACGTCATCAGTACGCTGCGTCAGCTGTTACGTTACCGGAGAGCGACAGCTGTCACTCACCAGACATAAACAAACATGGTGCCTGCAGCTCTTATTTACACAATGCAACATTTCATCAAACAAGTTTTAAAATCATGAATTACAAAGAAAATACTTTCATTTGTGTGATGCTTTCCCTGCTGTTTCCGACATTTTTAAATTGACTCCCGCGATGTTTCTTCTTTAATGCTCACGGGTTCGCAATGCATTGAGGGAAATCAGTCTACCCCTCCGTTTGAAGTGTGCCCTCGGAAAATCTCCGTTTGGAGCGGTAGAAAGCGCTTCCCCTTCCCCTACCCCTCTGTCTTAACGTGAATTGGGACAGCACTACCCCTCCACATGAACGCGCAAAACGGAGGGGAAGGGGAAAGACGAAGGGGTAGCGGGAGAAATGGGATTCAGCCTTAGTCATTTAACAGTATTGAGATGTACTTTGTGACATACGAATATATATATATACCCCGGGCCTGCACAGAGATTTCCTGAATTGAGTTGAACATACAAACACTGAGCTCAGGACTGCATCCATAATGACAATATACCACATAAACAGTGCCGCCCCGTAGGGCACCAAGTCCTGAGGGGGCACCAGAAATAGGCAACTGAAAAATCGTCATAGTTAAAATAATTATAATGCCGATATTGTTTCAGTGTAGAAATATCAGGCACCTTTTAGGCATGTATATCACATGCCTTTTAGGCATGTAACACAAGAGATCCCCCCCCCCCACCCCACACACACACTCAATTCCCAAGCTCGCCGTGGGTTCACTCAGTGGCCTGACGAACTTTGACAGGAGGCTAGGTCAACTTTTCGAAAATGGCCTCAAAATGACAACAAGAGTCAGGGGCAGAAAAAAGAAAGAGAAAGAAACTGCGAGATGATGTTTAATCATTGTTAAATACGGAAAATGTGCTGCTAATTTAATGGTTAGCCTATGCAAAGACCTCAAACTAGCTGACGTTATTACTAACGTTAGTTGTACACTCAAATATGTTATAACTTAGGTGCAAGAAGGGTTGGGTATTTAATATCAGCATTCTTTACCCATGACTGGTGTTAATATGTGTGAATATTCACTCATGATCATGAACTCGTTCATATGAAGTGTCACAAGCACCCATTATAATTGTAGAAGTTAAATCGAGGAGACTATAACTAGCTACAGTATCATTTAATTTCCTTAGGTAAATCTGAGGTAAATAGGGCCCCCCCTTCACCCATCTAAAACAATGTTAAAACTGTGGCCAGGCAGTGAACTACAACCAGTCAGTGGTCCGCGGTAGAGGTCTGCGCGGGACACATTTTTCAGTCCCGCTCCCGCCCGCTCCCGCAAGATTATGTCCCGCTCCCGCCCGCTCCCGCAAGAAAAAATATGTTTTAGTCCCGCTCCCGCCCGCAGCTGTAATAATATATCCCGCTCCCGCCCGCGAGAATCCCGCGCAAGACAGTCCATGCAAGATGGATATTCATTTCCGCTCTCTATTTCACGAAGTGCTTGTCACATGGCCCATTGGAAGTAAATGCACACTACTCCTTACCGTTTTAAACCAAATGTAATGGCAAGACCATTTAAACAAAGGCAATAGCCTTGGTTACAAAACAAAAAAATGTCCATATTAATAAAATAATAGTAGCCGTTTGCTGGAGAAATCTTGAAGACAACCTCACTTCATTACCATAATTAACTAACAAAACTAAATGATGGCGACTTGATGAAGTTTTTCCATATTAAAGCATCAGTTAGTGCTGCTGTAATCATTGAATTCCAGCATAACATAAACACATAGCCTACTTTATTATTACCTCCAGCAAGGAGGTTATGCATCGGGTCCGTTAATTAATTAATTTATTTATGTGTCCGTCTGTTTGTCTGTCTGTGTGGACAAGATTTCTCAGAAACTACTGGGCGGATCTGAAATTTTCACAAGAGGTGGATCTTGCTCCTGGGACATCCCCATTAAAATTTCAGATTTCAGGATGATCCGGATCTGGAGCAA
>NC_137924.1:39274170-39376670 GCF_963457725.1 Sprattus sprattus | reverse complement strand
TACAATAAATAAATAAAAATTCAAACAAGACAGCAATAGCAGCAATAACAGGGTGTGTGTGTGTGTGAGAGAGTGTGTGTGTGTTTGTGCTAGCCTGGGTGAACCCACCCGAATCTGCAAGCAATTTAATGTCGCTTTGTAGATCAGACTGGCCCTAGCACAGTTTTGGCTGATTCGAGAATCCTAGAGTAAAAGCAAAGCTCTGCTTATGGTAGCCCGACGTATTCCTCCAAAAAATGTTACCAGTCGAGGCACTGAGACCAATGGAGACAGTCAGATAATTCCCGCAACCCCTAGCGTTCCGGCAGTGAATTGCAATACCATACTGAAAACTGCAACGCAGAACTTAGAAAGACTCCATCAAAGCGCTTGCATGGTCACGGAATTGGATACACAGAGTACTATAACAGAACCCTAAGAGTGACATATTAATCCAAAATGACTCTTAATTGCTCCTGTAAGGCCTCCTGTGGATGGGGGGTTGAGGGTGGAGGGGTATTTGTAAGGTCGCATATTTAAGCATCTGTTGCAAGATGCAGTGGGACACTTTCTGTCCAGATATTGAAGATAAAATTAAGTGATACCTCAGTTATTACATTATTGGCTCAGTTATTACAAGGTTTTTTTAATGCCAGGCAGATAACGTAATAAACCGGCCAATAACGTAATAATAATAATTAATTAATTAATTAATAAATAATTATTACGTTATTGGCCAAAAGTTATTACGTTATTGGCTCAGCAACTTTATTACATTATTGGCAGTTTATTACGTTATTGGTTTTATTACATCAAAATGATTACGCTATTGGCCGTTATTACGTTATTGGCCGTTAATACGTTATCGGTTGCTGCAAGGCCCTAGACTCTGTAAAGCGCTAGAGACAACTTTATAGTTTTGGAGCTTGAATTGAATTGATTTGAACATTCAAACACTGAGCTCAGCATTGCATCCATAATGACAATGTACCACATGAACATGAAGAATTTCGTACATATCTTACATTGAGTAAATGTAAACCCTGATGATTTGATTCTTCTTCCACGGACGAAGAGAGAGAGAAGGATTGGGTTTTCGCTGATACTGAACCTTTAGTTTTCTGTGGTTTAGCAGAATTTTTGCTGCCAGATTCACTCAGGAACAGATATAAAGACATGTAAAGACATGCAGACCTATTGTATTCTTAGTGGCCTTCAAAGAACTGGAATGATGTTGGCATTTGTAATCTGGTTTGATACTTGATCAAACTTTATGGGTGAATAGGGTCATACAGTCCTTGAACATGTGAGTCTGCTGACCATTACTTCCCTTTTCAATCTGCCACATCTTCTCCCACAGAGGAAGAGAAAGATGGACTGAATGGAGACTAAATGTATTCTGCTGATGCTGTCAGCTGATGGGACTTCCTCTATCCATGTTTCTAAGAGTATAAAATGGGCCGAACACTGTGGGTCTGCTGTTCACCTACAGTCACTCTCCACAAGATCTCATGATCATCTGAGCAGCCGGTAGAGAAGAGCAGGGGAGAATGGAGATGACTGAGGGAATCTATCGACAATTAGACCCTGATGGAGTCAACAGACCCTCTATGGGCCAACATGAAGAAACAGACACTGCCAATTATCCCTGCAAGTCTTCAAACTCCAGAGAGAATTTGGAAGCCCCAAGGCCTCAACCCTCTGGTCAATATGAATTTCTTAATATACATTTTTATCAGGGGAAGTCATGAACTCATGGTTAGTTCTTGCAAAGATTACAAATGCAAATAACGCTGACCTTGTTTCATGATTAGCAGCTCGTATGAGTTTTGAGGGCAATTTTTGAAGTAAAATAAATTATAATTTAGTTATACTGTGTCCCATTGTTTTGATTAAAACAATGTATTGCATATCATTGGTGATGAAGCAAAATAAAGGTATGGTGAGAAGTAAAAGAGTAAATTAGGAGCTTCAAAAACATACATGAAAATAAAATATTGTCTTCTTATATATGATATCGACAACACTCTTTAAGCATTTTCAACCACAATACTTTTGGAATTTTGCAGCACATGTAGTACCTATCACATAGGCAGTGGCGGACCTAGTCATTTGGGGGCCTAAGGCGAACATAGCCAGGGGCCCTCTTCATCCGTCCTTTTAATGCAAAAAAAAAAGGGCCACCTCAAAGCAGGGGCGGACTGGAGGAAAAAAGTGGCCCGGGAGTTGTCTGTCAGAGCGGCCCACTTAATATACGGCGCGTTGCCCACTCAATGTATGCAAAATACCCATACACTAAACATAATTTTGGATGATTACAAAGAAATAACATTATATATGTTTTTTAATAACATTTGGATCCACAAATTTGCCTGGATGGACACATGGAATAAAATGATACTGGCTAGTGTAACACTCCAAGGTAGGTAGTTTGCTAGATGAATATGCTTAACTCTGGGCTAGTATCCTACATTAAGCAATATCAATTTTTTTGTAGGCTGATTAACTCATACAGCAATACCTTTTTGTATAGTAGATGGCAGCACACAATCAAAATATTTCCCCTCTACCTACATAGCTACAGTAGCTAGTTATATGGAAGAAAGTTACATTCAGGAGCCTTCATAAGCAAACATGATTTGGCTCCACATTAAATTATCCCACTTTTTCATTATCCACATGTCTCAAATGTTGTATGATGCAACATAGCTTTACAGGACACATAAAATATGTCCAGTAACAACGTAAAGAAGGGGGCAACATATAAGTCAAAACCAACTATATTTATTGACTGATCTCGAAAGTATGGGCTAACAAAAGCTAAATAAGTCTTCACAAAGAAAAGAACTCAGTGTTAGGGCAAAAAGCGAACATTCACACTGTACAACCTATGAAAAGTGACAGTGGTAGCCTACAAATAAAGGAATACAGACCGCGTTACAGGTCACTAGGAGTAGTATAAATAGCAGACAGTGATTCCTATTGGTTATCATTAGAGGTATATAATGTATTCTGTGAAGCAAGGAAAACTGTCGCGACCGACAACATCTGCGGGAGGGCCGGTTGGTTATATACTTGGGCCATCCCATCGGCCCATCGGTGTCTGGGTGGGCAACTCGTCGAGGGCTTTCTGCTGGGTGGGGGCCTAAGGCAGTTGCCTAGTTCGCCTTAATGGTAGGTCCGCCACTGCACATAGGATTCAGATGTTGAAGCATTGATAGACAAATGTTTCTAAATGCGGAAAAAAATTGTAAAGCCAGGTAATATCATCATATCATAACAATAGATAAACTCATGCAATGATTTTCTGCTTTTGATTACAGAAAGCAACTCTGTTTTGAACATATATTCTAAAATACTTTATTTGTTGTAATGTAATGTACTGTATGTCAACACAAAGACTGAACCTATGCAATTATTTTCTTGTTTGTGAAAAAGAAACCTAATTTTAAATGATTTAATACTGTGTAGTGAGATGGAGTCTCAAACTCCCATTATGAAGTATATTCCTCCCTGTAATTTAGTTCTACCCTCTCCCATCTTTAGGACGCTGGAAGAGGGCTGCTGTGTGTCTGAGTCTGCTGTGTGCTCTCCTGCTGTCTGCCATAACTCTTCTCAGTTTCAAAATGATGGAGAACAAACAGTTACAGACCAGCTACGATGAGAAACTAGAGATGCAGTCAGTTTATGACAACATGACCATAGAATACCAACAGCTACAGATTACTTACAACAACCTCAAAACAGAGAAATCCCAACTGCAGACCAGTTACAGCAATCTCAGCAGAGAGAAACTTCAGTTGCAGGGCAGCTTTGATCACCTAAATAGAGAGAAATCAGAATTGCAAATCAGTAATGACAATTTACATGCAGAGAAATCAAGTTTACAGAACAGTCACAATAACCTCCTCAGGGGGAAATCACAACTGCAAACAGGATACAACAACCTAACCGAAGAGATTTCCCAGTTACAGACCAGTTACAACAACCTGAATAAAGAGAAATCCCAGTTAGAGACCAGTTACAACAACCTGAATAGAGAAAAATCCCAGTTACAGACCAATTACAACAACCTGAATAAAGAGAAATCCCAGTTGCAGGAAAAGTTCGACACCATGGCTGCCGAGAAGGATAAACGGCAGAAGAGTGAGTGTCCAGATCTGGTTTATTGGCTTTGGGTCTTAAATTTGTATGGCACAGTAATGTCTAAATGCAAATATCATTTCATACTAAGCTGATGTGTTACTGGATACTTCACCTGAAGGATCATCTAAATAGAAAGCACAAATATGTTTCAAATATTTTGTTGACCTTTAAAGGTGGTAAGGATGTTACGTAAGCCACTATAAAGATGTTTTTTTGTTCAGTAAGATTCACCCTTGTAGGGGTTGTTGAATTCATATTGATGGTAGAATTTAAATATTCATATTTGTAAAATGTATGTAGATGTTAATATTTAAATTCCTTACTAGTATTAAGCTGAGTTTATAACCGAGGGACATATCTGATTGATTTTCTTAATTTCTTTAACACAGGAATGGAGATAACAAAGTATGCAGGTATGTCTTGCCATGGCCATTAAAACCTTTTTGTTTCATCTGTTAGTGGAGTGGAATAATAGCAATGTGCTTGTAAGCACTGTCTGTAAGAAGGCAAAAAAGGTAAATTTCGATTGTTTAGATCCATATTTTTTAAATTAACAAACCTTGCTATGCACAATCAATACAAAATTATTTGAATACCACATTTTGTGAAAATTCATCCATAGGGGGTGATGCAACTGACATATGTCACTATCTCAAGAACTTCTTCAGCTAAAAATCTTAAATTTCCTATACTTATACTCGGTTGGTTACTTTTACATATTGCGATATCTCAAGAACTAATTAAGCCAAAACATTGAAGTTGTCCTTATGCTTTACTCAATTTGCTCACAATTTGCCAATGTGTTCTTTAAGCTTTTGAAGCTAACAAGTCCTCCAACCTTTTGCGAGTTTTGGTGCATCACCAAACCTGCTTGGACCCTGATGGGCGCTGCTTGCACCGATATTGACATGTGTATTACTCTCTTGCAGTGGATGTGACTCTGGATCCTGATACAGCTCACACAAACCTCATCCTGTCTGCTGATGGGAAACAAGTGAAGGATGGTGGCTCACCACAGAATCTCCCTGACAACCCCAAGCGCTTTGATCGTTATATTATGGTTCTTGGAAAGCAGGGGTTCACCTCTGGTAGATTTTACTATGAGGTGCAGGTCAGTGGGAAGACTGGATGGGATCTAGGAGTAGCCAGAGACTCCATTGACAGGAAGGGGGAAATTACCCTGTCACCTAAGAATGGACTCTGGGTAATAGTACTGAGAAATGGGAATGAGTATCAAGCAGCAGCTGATCCTTCTGTTGTTCTCTCCCTCAAAGAGAAGCCAGAGAGGCTGGGGGTGTTTGTGGATTATGAGGCAGGTTTGGTCTCCTTTTATGATGCAGACAGATGGAATCTAATCTACTCTTTCAGGGGTGTCTCTTTCAAGGAGAAAATCTTTCCATATTTTGGTCCAGAGCTTAATGATGGTGGCAAAAACTCATCTCCTCTGATTATCATGACTCAAATTTCATGCCCAAAATGAATGCTAACTTGCTGGTATTTCATTATGTTTTATTGTTTTTTACTGCTTTCACTCATCACTTTTAATTGTGGTCTTCTATGGAATTTCTAGTATGTTTTATCATTATTCAGTTTTTATTATTTTGTAATAATTGTTTTTTATTTTTTATTTTTACTTGTTTTATCTAAAGTTTTCATCAATGTATTTACCTTGGATGTAAAGCACTTTGGTACAACTTCTTTTGTTTTTAAATGTGTTACATAAATAGGGTTAATTTTACTTGACTTGATTTCCATCCAACATTGAAATCCACCAATAGGTGACAGAAATGCACCCAATTTCATCAAATTTTCCCTTGTCATAGGAATGTCATCCAAAATAAAATTGAATTGAATTGAATTGAAAACGTGTTTGTAAGGATACAAAAAGTGTCAAATGGTGTGGGTCTGTATTATGCTGACAGTGACAAACAAAAGCCCTGATCAATGGGTCAGTCAGGTGCCAAACCTCATGAAATTGTGTCCATGATAGCCTAATAGATCCCATTTTTATCTAATTGCATGTTCTTTTTTCCGTACGTTAAATGTAACCACTTACGATTTAAAATGTTTTTATGCCGTTTAAAGTTGAAATAAACATTGCAAGTACCGTAGCTTTTCGACCTTATTGGAATTATTCACTAAGGCTTTTCAACTTTATTTGGATGAGCAATTTGAATGTAGTTTTTGAACCTTTTGACCACAACTGGTTTAGTTTTCACACACACACACATGCACACACACAAATCATAATGAACACAAGACTCTTCACGAGGACTTTTTACCTAAAATTGCATGTACTTATACAAATGTCTAAACCTTTTAAACTTTAAAGGCCATGAAACTACAGTACAGGAACATGTGATTCCGCCATTTCTGCTACTACTATTCATTTCCATCTTCATATGTCTCATCAGGAGGATTTTAGTCTGTCAGTTATCTCAAGCATGGTAGAACTCCACAGTTTGACCTCGTATCATTTGAGTAAAATATGTTCCAACAAAAATGCTAAAACAAAAATGTTCATACTCTACTGTATACATCCACTGAAAATATCTCACTGATTGACCATAGGTCCACTCTGTGTTACAATTTGCTGCTTAATCCATATTTTTCACATGAGAGCAGTAGAGCACTGTTACAAAGCAGAAGAAGATGGCAAAAAAAAGAAATCACAGCAATCCACTTAGTCAATTCCTCTTGCAACATGAACATATATATGAATTAAGATTGTTCTCACAATTATATTCAGAGCATATTATTCTTGGTTGGTCTATAAAGTTTTTCAATGGTCTAAAGAGTTTTTCAATCTGATCTAGATAATAGTGACACTTTATAATAACCTACAGTACACTGCATGTAGTTGGCACAATGGAACACACGGCCCCCTTCTGGACAAATGTTGAATCCTTTAAAAGTTAGATCTACGAGGTCCCGTGGGGGAAATTGAGGACATTTTAAGAGTATGTTTAGATTGAAACAAATATACGACACACTACATTACTCTCATGTTATTATTGCTGAGGTCTTCTAGAATATAATCATACCACTTTTGCCTCAATGTTTCAGTTAGGGGAATATACAAAAGCATCAAGTGCCAGACCACCTAAAAGAGTCTTGGACTCCCAAGTGTTAAAGCAGACAAAAGGAGGCTAATACACAAAAGAAGCATAGGGTAGTTAGCATCGCTTTAATGGTTTTGAAACTAATGATAAAAAAATAATAAAATAATCTATATTTACAAATAAAATAACAATAGGTCATAACATTTGCCGTGTCTATTGCTGACCTGGTACATTATTGCGAAACCACTATTATGTACACTACTATGTATCAATAGCAATGACAGACAGAAAAGGACAGTTTTGCCCTTTTCAGGAATGGTGAACATTTTCAAGCTATCATTTTTGGGCAAAAAAGCTATTTTAAAGTCATTCTTTGAAATAAGACTTCCGTCTACTTTTAAGTGCATCCGAAACCACTGGATCTATAAAAACAAACACCTTCAAATGACACATTGGTGACAGATCTTCATTTTGGATGCAATAAAGTGCAAATTAACTCAGTTTAGTAAACAGTCTATTGTGAGAATGCATGCCATTATGATGATCAATATATTGTCTTTTCAGGCTTAGGTATTGCATGTCAGTAGGCTCCACCTTCCTACTAGATGTGTTTTAGCACACACATGACTTCATGACTTCATTCACATTAGCCAAGTTTCAGATATTAGAAGTGGATATAGACTACATGTCCTGAGTAGCCTACTAAGATGTAACTCAGTGAGTAGTATATAGCTTACTTGCTAAAATATTGCAACAGCTTTAGAGCTTGCTGGTGATCAACTAATAACTAACTAACTAAAGGATTTTGGGGTGTTACAGTGTTTGGAAAAGACAAGTGGAAAGAGCTACAAAAATCGAAAATCAATCGTTTGTGGAGGGAAGCAATTTTTAAACTGGGAGACATCCATGTCAAATCTGAATACACATCACTGCAAGTCAAATTGAATCTGACTGAACACACACACACACACACACACACACACACACACACACACACACACACACACACACACACACACACACACACACACACACACACACACACACTTACACACACAGAGAGAGACAGGGCCGGAGTGGGGCCACTTTTCAGCCCGGGAATTTCAGGCCCGAGACCAGACACTCTTTCATTTTAATTAATACCATGGTTCAACAAATAATGTAAAGGTTAAATAATAATCCACTTAAGTTTAGAAGTTAACAAAAAATAGGAGAGGAGAGGTTGATAAATTAACAAAAGCAGAAATAAATAAATAAAGCATTTGAAACGTATGCCACTCTTCAACAAAGAGGCATATTGAACAACTCACAGTACAGTATATAGTTACATTGCGAATAGCACCAACAGCATCTACAGCATCAGTAACCGCCTAAGCAGTGCACTGGTTTCAGCCACTTTATCTGTAACTGTGTTGTTGCTTATAGACATGAGGATTTCCTTCTCTGTGCACATTAACATGAAAGCCTCCAAGTTGTCCTGACTCAATGAACTTCGTAGCCTATTCTTCACACATTTTAAGGTTGAGAAGCTTCTTTCACATGCAACCTGAGTGATGGACAAAGTTAGGGAGCCCATTTATCTTTATTTCAGGAAAGTTTTTAGGGTCAAGACAAGCTAAACCTGAAGCAAGTTTTGCATTTGCTGAAAACCTCCTATCCATGCTACCTGCCACAGTATCAAGAATAACAGGACATTCACCTCAAAGGCAGCTTCAGATTAGGTTACTGGTTCATCATCTAAAATCTCCCCTGGCATTCTTTTCATCTTACATCAAGTACTGTTATTAACTGCTCTTTCTTACATTAAATAACTTTAATTCATCCTGTTTACTCTGATATCCTCTCTACATGTCCCTGTAGTCATGGCCTCCTCATTGCAAACTACGGGCTCATTTTCAGCAGGAATCATTTTACTGCATGCACTTGTTATCAATATTTGCAAAATATTTGCAAAGTCTAAAAGACGGGCTATGGACCCAACCAACTCTATTTGGCAGGGGAGAACTTCCTTGCATGGTAAAACCCATGCAAAGGCTGTGGCGTCAGAACGCGGAACTTGTGTAGACTACCTTAAGAGAAGATGGACTAACGTCACAAATGTCAAAAAATTAAATCCTTGACCAGCCCAGAAGTGAAGCGGCCCACCAGGAACTCTCCCGATTCTCCTGATTACCCACCCCGGGCCTTGTAGAAGGAGGTTACAAATACACAACACCAGACGGAGAAGCACTTGCAAACTGGGCATCTACCACCAACCTAACACTCCTCTACGACAGCAAACAACCATGCTCCTTTACCTCTGGCCGATGGCAAACCGGCACCAACCCTGACCTGGCCTTCTGCAGCTCCCAAGATCGCTCTACAGCACAGCGTACTGTTATCAGTAAGTTCCCACGCTCACAGCATAGACCTTCTCTCATCACCCACCCAGCTCTTGTCACTCCAACTACATCAATGCCACAGTCTAGATGGAATTTCAAAAAAGCAAACTGGGACATTTTCAGAGAAGAACTTAACAAACACCCCCCACTAGACCCAGCAGAACAAGACCAAGATACTACCTACAAGCACTTCAGCAACTCCATCATAAACGCAGCAAAAGCAAGCATACCTCGTGGCCACCGCAGAGTATATGTTCCTGGCTGGGATGAAGAATGTGAAACATATGCTCTTCTCCATGACAATGCAACCTCCTACGAGGAATCCCAAGAAGCTGCCACCGCTCTCCTCAACCATCTTGACAACCGACGCAGAGAGAAATGGATAGAAGAAACTGAAGATATTAACTTCACACACTCCAGCAGACAAGCGTGGAGCAAACTGAACAGGCTAATCGGAAATGTCAAACCTTTCACCTCACAAGCTCCAGTTAAGGCCAATGACATAGCTAACAACCTGATAAATAATGGGAAGTTCAATACACCAAACAAGGAATTTACCTTCAAGATCAATAGACACTTGAAAGAAGCATGGAACGCACCATCAGCTGACCAAGATCTGTGCTCTGACTTCTCCATGGCTGAGGTCAAAGCAGCCATTGCCACACTCAAACAAAACAAAGCTCCAGGACCAGACTCCCTACACCCAGAATTCTTCCAACACCTCCCAGAATTGATGCTACTATGGCTGAATAACTTTTTTAACACGCGTCTTAGGACAGTGAAGATCCCAAAGATCTGGCGCACCGCCAAAATAGTTGCCATACTCAAACCAAAGAAACCTGCTGAAGATCCAAAAAGCTACCGACCAATTAGCCTACTTTGCATCAGCTTCAAACTCCTTGAAAGACTGATCCTCAACCGCATCTATGACACCGTTGATGAGAACCTCCCTAAGGAACAAGCCGGTTTCAGAAAAGGCTACTCTACCACTGACCAAGTTGCCCGACTTACTGAGGATATCACAACTGCATTTCAATGCAAAGAAAAGGCTGGTGCAGTATTTGTAGACCTGAGTGCTGCATATGACACCATATGGCATCGTGGCCTTGCCTTGAAGCTGTTACAAACAATACCAAGCAAACAAATGGTAAAACTTATCATGCAGATGACGACAAACAGATCCTTCACACTGCACATCGACCATCAAAAAACCAAAAAGAAAATGCTAAAGAATGGCGTGCCCCAGGGATCTGTTCTAGCTCCAATCTGCTTCAACATCTATACCTCTGATTTACCAAATACAAGCAGCAAAAAATACACCTATGCAGACGACATCGCACTCCTTACCACCGGAACTTCCTTTAGCTCACTAAATGACACCTTAACTGATGATCTTACCAATCTGAACAAATACTTTATTAACTGGCGACTGAAAATGAATGAAACCAAAACTGTCAGCAGCACCTTCCATCTTGCTAACCGACTAGCCAACATCCAACTAGAAGTCAAATGTGCAGGAAACATCATCCCATTTGAAAAGTCACCAAAATACTTGGGTGTTACTATGGATAGAACCCTCACCTATAAACAACACCTCCAGCAAGTCAGAGCCAAGGTGGAAGCAAGAAACTGCCTCATTCACCGTCTCTGCGGAACCTCGTGGGGAGCAAGTTTCCCTGTACTCCGAACTGCTACTCTAGCACTGGCCTACTCAACAGCAGAATACTGTGCACCTATTTGGTGCAAATCCACTCACACCTCCAAGCTTGACACAGCCCTCAACCACAGCATGCGGATAGTTTCAGGATAGTTTCTACACCAACCTCATACTTACCCATCCTCAGCGGAATCCCACCGCCAGCAATTCGTCGTGAAGCAGCCTGCCTCAACCTTGCACAGAGAGCTCAACGCAGAGCCAGCCACCTACTCCACCACGACATCAACTCAAACGACCCACCACCACGCCTACCGTCGAGGGAACCAATCTCTACAAGACTTCGGGGCCTGCTGCATGAGGCAAATGGCCAGCCACCTGGGTCCTGGACCATCACACAATGGACCAAACAGTGGGGCCAAGCCAACACCAAGCTACATGGCTACATCCAAACACCATCCACAAGGCCTGCAGGACACAACCTCAACCGAAAATCTTGGGTACGACTTAACAGATGTCGGACAGTACATGGACGCTTCAGAGCCAACATGCACAGGATGAACCTTTGTGATGCCCCTGACTGCCCCTGTGGAGCCCCAGAGCAAACGGCTGACCACATCATAAACGACTGCAACCAGTACCAGTGCCCTGGTCTCCAGGCACTGTCTACCCTGAACAGCGAAGCACTGGCATGGCTAGAGGACACAAGCTTAGTCATTTAACAGTATTGAGATGTACTTTGTGACATACGAATATATATATATATACCCCGGGCCTGCACAGAGATTTCCTGAATTGAGTTGAACATACAAACACTGAGCTCAGGACTGCATCCATAATGACAATATACCACATAAACAGTGCCGCCCCGTAGGGCACCAAGACCTGAGGGCACCAGAAATAGGCAACTGAAAAATCGTCATAGTTAAAATAATTATAATGCCGATATTGTTTCAGTGTAGAAATATCAGGCACCTTTTAGGCATATATATCACATGCCTTTTAGGCATGTAACACAAGAGATCCCCCCCCCCCCCCCCCACACACACACACTCAATTCCCAAGCTCGCCGTGGGGTCACTCAGTGGCCTGATGAACTTTGACAGGAGGCTAGGTCAACTTTTCGAAAATGGCCTCAAAATGACAACAAGAGTCAGGGGCAGAAAAAAGAAAGAGAAAGAAACTGCGAGATGATGTTTAATCATTGTTAAATACGGAAAATGTGCAGCTAATTTAATGGTTAGCCTATGCAAAGACCTCAAACTAGCTGACGTTATTACTAACGTTAGTTGTACACTCAAAAATGTTATAACTTAGGTGCAAGAAGGGTTGGGTATTTAATATCAGCATTCTTTACCCATGACTGGTGTTAATATGTGTGAATATTCACTCATGATCATGAACTCGTTCATATGAAGTGTCACAAGCACCCATTATAATTGTAGAAGTTAAATCGAGGAGACTATAACTAGCTACAGTATCATTTAATTTCCTTAGGTAAATCTGAGGTAAATAGGGCCCCCCCTTCACCCATCTAAAACAATGTTAAAACTGTGGCCAGGCAGTGAACTACAACCAGTCAGTGGTCCGCGGTAGAGGTCTGCACGGGACACATTTTTCAGTCCCGCTCCCGCCCGCTCCCGCAAGATTATGTCCCGCTCCCGCCCGCTCCCGCAAGAAAAAATATGTTTTAGTCCCGCTCCCGCCCGCAGCTGTAATAATATATCCCGCTCCCGCCCGCGAGAATCCCGCGCAAGACAGTCCATGCAAGATGGATATTCATTTCCGCTCTCTATTTCACGAAGTGCTTGTCACATGGCCCATTGGAAGTAAATGCACACTACTCCTTACCGTTTTAAACCAAATGTAATGGCAAGACCATTTAAACAAAGGCAAAAGCCTTGGTTACAAAACAAAAAAATTTCCATATTAATAAAATAATAGTAGCCGTTTGCTGGAGAAATCTTGAAGACAACCTCATTTCATTACCATAATTAACTAACAAAACTAAATGATGGCGACTTGATGAAGTTTTTCCATATTAAAGCATCAGTTAGTGCTGCTGTAATCATTGAATTCCAGCATAACATAAACACATAGCCTACTTTATTATTACCTCCAGCAAGGAGGTTATGCGATCGGGTCCGTTAATTAATTCATTTATTTATTTGTCCGTCTGTTTGTCTGTCTGTGTGGAGGCCTATACAACGTCACTTTGTGAATACAACGTCGTTGAAACGCAGTACTGCAATAAATTAACGGACCCTTGCTGGAGGTCAGAAATCTCGGATTGCTCTTGTTCATTCATAGTTTTATTTTTGCGCGCATATTCAATTTGCGGGAGTGATGCATTTTTCTTTTTATCCCGCATCCCGCGGGAGCTCTCCCTTGTCCCGCCTGTTCCCGCACAGAAGTTTTCAAACTTGTCCCGCGTCGCACAGATTTGCATCGCAGCCCCAAAATTGGGCTGCCTTGGTCTAATGCTTTTTCAAGAAAACAACATGAAGTTTGAGAGAAAATTGTAATAATTGTCTTGATTATTACTATGAACAATATATCCAAGCAAGTACAGTAGAGGTTTGCCAAAATTACACTGAAATGAATAGGTTTATGGTATGGCTAATGAAGCCATGATTTCTATTATTGTTGGTCAGCTGTTGGCTTGGCACGCACTCGCACCTGGAAAAAAGTGTCACTCATTTGGGGTTGAGGAAGTTGGCAAATTGAGATTTTTCTGTTAAACATTATGCATTTTAAAGTAGGCCTAACTGACGCCAGCTAGATGTTATTTTACTTTACATTCTATTATTTTATATTAGATTAGATTTATCAAATAGGTGATAAATTAAGGGGGAGAGCACCTTGGATGCATGCTTTCAGTTTTAAAATGTTTATAATTTTTTAGGTATACAATTCTTTGTTTGAATATTTGGTAACACTTTATAATAACCCTCCGTAATAAACCATTTATGAAGCATTTGTTCATAGTTTGTTTATCATTTACAAATTGTTACCCCAACATTTACAAACCTTAGTAATGTATTTGTAAATGAGTAGTAATGTATTTATGAACCTGTTTTCTAATGATCTATAAGAGTTTTTTATAAGGATTAAGTTAGCGATTTATAAATGAGTATTAATGTATTTACAAACATTTTTCAAATGATTTTTTAATGATCTATAATATCATATATAAGGACATGAGTAAGCTGTTTTGAAGTGAGTATAGATGTATTTATGAACATGTTTCAAATGATTTTCTAACGATCTAAAAGATCATTTATAAGGACATTAGTAAGCTATTTGTAAACGAGTAGTCATGTGTGTATGAACATTTTTCAAACCATTTTCTAATTATTTATAAGATCATCAATAAGGTATATAATAATGGTCTGCTCACATTTGGTAAATAATTTACAAATGATTAAGCAAGCAAGTTTCAATGAGTTAGTAATGCTTCATAATATCCTTTATAAGGTATGTGCTGATGGTCTGCTCACCATTTACGAGTCATCATGAATAATCTTTGTCATGCATAAGCTATCGACCAATTCATACGTGAAATAATATATGTGACCACATGTAACACCTTAGTTTATGCTAAATATAGGCTTTTAGAAACCATTTACTTACCATTAGTAACGTGTTTTGCATGGGTTAATATAAAGTGGGCACTGTCTATACTTTATAAGCATTTACAAATGGCCAGTAACTGAGGAACATACTATAGAAACCATTTACTTACCATTAGTAAAGTGTTTTGCATGGGTTAATATAAAGTTGGCACTGTCTATACTTTATAAGCATTTACAAACTGCCCGTTACTGAGGAACATACTATAGAAACCATTTACTTATCATTAGTAAAGTGTTTTGCATGGGTTGATATAAAGTTGAGACTGTCTATACTTTATAAGCATTTACAAATGGCCTGTTACTGAGGGACATACCATTAGTCAACACTTCTGCCGCAACAACTCCAAAAATGACCTCAAACGTTAGGTTGTTAAACATATCAATGGCAAAAACACACAACACAGCATCGAGGGAATGAAGTGAAATTGGAAAACATTTATTTAAGGAACTACACTCACAATAAATTCACATTTAAACATGCATTCTAATATGCTAAACACAACAGCAACAACAACAATGGAACTTTAAATAAGGGGATCAGCTAATTTGTTTTATTTATTTGCAAAAGTTTGCCAGACTCTTTATATGATTTTAATTTGGTTACAATGCTTTCGTCCCCCTCTATGGCATCCTTACACCTCTGTGTAAAACTAGAGCTCCTCCGTGGAGGAAGAGTCGGAAGAAGAGTCGGATGACGCGTCGGAGGAATCAGGCCCTGACTTGGATGAAGCGCTTGAGTCGGTTCTCTGCGACTGACTTTTCTTCGCCTCTGGTGGTGTGCCCTTGTCCTTTTTTTTTGCTGCTAAAAACAGACAATGACAGAGGATGATTAGTGGAAAATATAAGCATGTGGGTGGCACACTAGTAAGTGTGATGGTCTTATAGTTTTCTGAGTTCAAAATCATCCTGTTACTGTTTTTTGTTTTATTATTTAATGTATTAAAAATATCATAATTCATTAGTTATTATTAATTAAAGTTTGTCTTTCTGTAAAATAAAGAAATACAGAATACAGAAAATAAATATACATATGTAGCAACCTGTACCAATATCCTTAATATTTAACAATATACATAATTACATAGTAATTATGAATTATGTATATAGAACAGGTCGATGCAAACGTAAGTGAGGAAATTACTAGTATGAAACTACTAGTGTCAATCAACATAAACACGAAGAGAGTAATGCTAACAGGAAAAAGCAATTATGCAGTTACATCATCCTTAACACATACGGCTACACAATGTTAACTGTATGTTAGCATTAGAGATTATAAGCACGTGGTATTAGACCATGAGGGCACGTATGGGCTGGCATGAAAAGGTTTCAAGTTCCCAAGTGTATTGTCAAATATGGCAAATTGACTTACTCTTGTTCCCTCAGGAAGTCCCTCTCAAATAGTCATGTCTTTCAGCATCTCCTGCTGCCAGTCCAATTTCTGCCTGGCCATCTCCAGCTCATGGCGCAGTCTAGTTGACGTCAATTGGGCAATACGAGCGAGTGTGGTCCTAGCTAAATGTTTGGGGGAAAGAATACAACTTTTCAATAAAAATGTTCACACCGCTAATTTCAAATAATGAAGGTTAATCATATGCAAATTCAGCAAGAAGGGAAATAGTTCTGTTAGTCTAAGGTTACTAGCTACGTAGTGTAACAGGTGGAACCAACCATAGGAAAAAGTTATATTAAATGTATTATTTAATTAAAACAATTATTTCACACTAAAACACTTTCCACCCTGTTCATGACAATATTCTTAACACAGATACCTGTCCTACTCACCGGTGAGTTCTTCTAACTGAAACAAAAGGCACAATAACCAGAACACAAAATATCATTGCCCCGTACCAACTTGCACTAAATCCACTGTGTGTTAATAACACTAGTAACATACATTCATAAATGCAATAAACGTATATACATAAATGCAACAAAAGAACGTTTTGCCCATTAAACACATTACACAATCAAAATTCAATGTTTTTCACATTCACTATGCTGTTCGTTGCACTGTTCTGTTCAACGTTTAGTTCAAAATGGTTGAGCCACGGTCATCAAAGTGTATGGAAATGTTCCAAAGATGGATATTACCGTCCCAGACACTTTGCAGCTCATTGACGATGTGGGAGGGTATTACTTACCACAACATCAATCAGTAACGTGGGAGAGAGAGAGAGGGAGGGAGGATCAGGGGCTGTAGTGGTGGAATCGGCTAGCTGTCCTCGTTCGTTGGCGTGGTGTAGTCTCCGATGTTGGCGACGAGCTAGTTTCTAAATATTAATACACTGTGCTAACTAGCGAGGACATTCCGCCTCACATTACAACGTGCTATACTTCTTAGCAGTAACACCGGGCGATCTTCGGAGCTGGTGATGTAAATTCTTGCTTCCTCCACACGACCACTCTACCGTAGTTCATCCGTAACATCCGTAACACGGACACTAACAGACCTAACAAACTTGGAGCTAAACTTGCAATTAACTGACTTATCCTACCGTCACTCTTTCTCAATCACATGTGAGCCATCCGGGCGCCGCCATCTTCTCTCTTAACATTCTCCGTCTGCCCCTTGTCCCGCCCTCTCCGCTCTCTCTATTGGCCAGTGCACCAACTTTCCAGTCACTGATTGGCTGGACCTATGGTCAAGTTCTGTGGTGCTATTGGGTGTGGAACAGAGATTGATATCCCAAGGTTATCGCAGGGGCCAATGGAGAGAGCGGAGAGGGCGGGACAAGGGGCAGACGGAGAATGTTAAGAGAGAAGATGGCGGCGCCCGGATAGCTTACATGTGATTGAGAAAGAGTGACGGTAGGATAAGTCAGTTAATTGCAAGTTTAGCTCCAAGTTTGTTAGGTCTGTAAGTGTCCGTGTTACGGATGAACTACGGTAGAGTGGCCGTGTGGAGGAAGCAAGAATTTACATCACCAGCTCTGAAGATCGCCCGGTGTTACTGCTAAGAAGTATATAGCACGTTGTAGTGTGAGGCGGAATGTCCTCGCTAGTTAGCAAAGTGTATTAATATTTAGAAACTAGCTCGTCGCCAACATCGGAGACTACACCACGCCAAGGAAGGGGGACAGCTAGCCGTTTCCACCACTACAGCCCCTGATGTGCGTGCAGCACACTTGCTTGCTCTCTCTCTCTCTCTCTCTCCCTCCCTCTCCCACGCTACTGATTGATGTTGTGGTAAGTAATACCCTCCCACATGTGACTCCACATCGTCAATGAGCTGCAAAGTGTCCGGTACGGTAATATCCATCTTGGGAACATTTCCTTACACTTTGATGACCGTGGCTCAACCATTTTGAACTAAACGTTGAACAGAACAGTGCAACGAACAGCATAGTGAATGTGAAACACATTGCATTTTGATTGTGTAATGTGTTTAATGGGCAAAACGTTCTTTTGTTGCATTTATGTATATAAGTGTATTGCATTTATGAATGTATGTTACTAGTGTTATTAACACACAGTGGATTTAGTGCATGTTGACGGGGCAATGATATTTTGTGTTCTGGATATTGTGCCTTTTGTTTCAGTTAGAAGAACTCACCGGTGAGTAGGACAGGTATCTGTGTTAAGAATATTGTCATGAACAGGGTGGAAAGTGTTTCAGTGTGAAATAATTGTTTGAAGTTTTAATTAAATAATACATATAATATAACTTTTTCCTATGGTTGGTTCCACCTGTTACACTACGTAGCTAGTAACCTTAGACTAACAAAACTATTTCCCTTCTTGCTGAATTTGCATATGATTAACCTTCATTATTTGAAATTAGCGGTGTGAACATTTTTATTGAAAAGTTGTATTCTTTCCCCCAAACATTTAGCTAGGACCACACTCGCTCCTATTGCCCAATTGACGTCAACTAGACTGCGCCATGAGCTGGAGATGGCCAGGCAGAAATTGGACTGGCAGCAGGAGATGCTGAAAGACATGACTATTTGAGAGGGACTTCCTGAGGGAACAACTGGCTATGAGTAAGTCAATTTGCCATATTTGACAATACACTTGGGAACTTGAAACCTTTTCATGCCAGCCCATACGTGCCCTCATGGTCTAATACCACGTGCTTATAATCTCTAATGCTAACATACAGTTAACATTGTGTAGCCGTATGTGTTACTGATGATGTAACTGCATTATTGCTTTTTCCTGCTAGCATTACTCTCTTCGTGTTTATGTTGATTGACACTAGTGGTTTCATACTAGTAATTTCCTCACGTACGTTTGCATCGACCTGTTCTATATAAATAATTCATAATTACTATGTAATTATGTATATTGTTAAATATTAAGGATATTGGTACAGGTTGCTACATATGTATATTTATATTCTGTATTTCTTTATTTTACAGAAAGACAAACTTTAATTAATAATAACTAATGAATTATGATATTTTTAATACAGTAAATAATAAAACAAAAAACAGTAACAGGATGATTTTGAACTCAGAAAACTATAAGACCACCATCACACTTACTAGTGTGCCACACACATGCTTATATTTTCCACTAATCATCCTCTGTCATTGTCTGTTTTTAGCAGCAAAAAAAAAGGACAAGGGCACACCACCAGAGGCGAAGAAAAGTCAGTCGCAGAGAACCGACTCAAGCGCTTCATCCAAGTCAGGGCCTGATTCCTCCGACGCGTCATCCGACTCTTCTTCCGACTCTTCCTCCACGGAGGAGCTCTAGTTTTACACAGAGATGTAAGGATGCCATAGAGGGGGACGAAAGCATTGTAACCAAATTAAAATCATATAAAGAGTCTGGCAAACTTTTGCAAATAAATAAAACAAATTAGCTGATCCCCTTATTTAAAGTTCCATTGTTGTTGTTGCTGTTGTGTTTAGCATATTAGAATGCATGTTTAAATGTGAATTTATTGTGAGTGTAGTTCCTTAAATAAATGTTTTCCAATTTCACTTCATTCCCTCGATGCTGTGTTGTGTGTTTTTGCCATTGATATGTTTAACAACCTAACGTTTGAGGTCATTTTTGGAGTTGTTGCGGCAGAAGTGTTGAGTAATGGTATGTCCCTCAGTAACAGGCCATTTGTAAATGCTTATAAAGTATAGACAGTCTCAACTTTATATCAACCCATGCAAAACACTTTACTAATGATAAGTAAATGGTTTCTATAGTATGTTCCTCAGTAACGGGCCTTTTGTAAATGCTTATAAAGTATAGACAGTGCCAACTTTATATTAACCCATGCAAAACACTTTACTAATGGTAAGTAAATGGTTTCTATAGTATGTTCCTCAGTTACTGGCCATTTGTAAATGCTTATAAAGTATAGACAGTGCCCATTTCATATCAACCCATGCAAAACACGTTACTAATGGTAAGTAAATAGTTTCTAAAAACCTATATTAAGCATAAACTAAGGTGTTACATGTGCTCATATATATTATTTCACGTATGAATTGGTCGATAGCTTATGCATGACAAAGATTATTCATGATGACTCATAAATGGTGAGCAGACCATCAGCACATACCTTATAAAGGATATTATGAAGCATTACTAACTCATTGAAACTTGCTTGCTTAATCATTTGTAAATTATTTACAAAATGTGAGCAGACCATTATTATATACCTTATTGATGATCTTATAAATAATTAGAAAATGGTTTGAAAAATGTTCATACACACATGACTACTCGTTTACAAATAGCTTACTAATGTCCTTATAAATGATCTTTTAGATTGTTAGAAAATCATTTGAAACATGTTCATAAATACATCTATACTCATTTCAAAACAGCTTACTCATGTCCTTATATATGATATTATAGATCATTAGAAAATCATTTGAAATATGTTTGTAAATACATTAATACTCATTTATAAATCGCTAACTTAATCCTTATAAAAAAACTCTTATAGATCATTAGAAAACAGGTTCATAAATACATTACTACTCATTTACAAATACATTACTAAGGTTTGTAAATGTTGGGGTAACAATTTGTAAATGATAAACAAACTATGAACAAATGCTTCATAAATGGTTTATTACGGAGGGTTATTATAAAGTGTTACCGAATATTTTGTCTCTTTCTATACTGATCCTTTTTCGTCGTATCTATTCTGAGATATGTACAAGGAGAAGCACGGGACTAAGACGAGAATTTTTCTGGGGGGCGGGGGGCATCATAAAGGTGTTATGTTTATGGCACCAAAATGGCTAGCAGCTGCACTGCACATAAAGATATAAAATATCTAACATTGACTTAATGTAAACCCTGATGACCTGATATTTCTCCAACGTGGAAGAAAGAGAAGGATTGGGTTTACGCTGATGCTGAACTTTTAGTTTTGTGCAGTTTAGCAGAATTATTGCTGCCGGATTCACCCAGGAACAGACATGTATACAGACATACTGTATTCTTCGTGGCCTTCACAGAACTGGAATGGTGTTGGCATTTGAAAACTAGGGTTAGGGTTAGGGTAAAGGCATACCACTGCATACCACTGTGAAGTTTGAACCAGATGACCCAGCTGTATACTTGATCAAACTTTACGGGTCAATAGGGTCATACAGTCCTGGAACATGAGATTCTGCTGACCATTCCTTCCCATTTCAATCTGCCACATTAGGGAGGTTTTAGTCCTTAGTGACCTTTACAATGAAACCAAGTAACCTCCTTTCTGACGTGTGTTTAAGATGTCCGCTTGCCTTAACAAGTGAAGTCTCGTAATTTCTCACACATTGAGAGGGCCTGAACATAAACATGAAACATGTCCACCAATGTCTGAACATGAACTCTAGACTGAATATCTTATTTGATTTTACAATGAAACCTAGAAACCTTCCTTCTAAACACACGCACACAAAATTCCAGCATTGTCTGACAGTGAACTCTGATTCTGAACTGAGTCGTCTCCCACAGAGGAAAACAAAGTTGGGGTTAATTTTGTGTGAATGTATTTTTGCTGATGTTCTCAGTTGCTGTGACTTCCTCCATCCTTGTTTCACTATGCTGGCACACACACACAAGCACAGACACAGACACAGACACACACACAGACACACAGACACACACACACACACACACACACACACACACACACACACACACACACACACACACACACACACACACACACACACACACACACACACACACAGATCCTTGTCAATGGCTCAATGACCCACCCTCACTACACTGTCAAGCACTTATTCTACCTCGCTACCTCGTACTCTGTGCTTGCTTTTCCAGCAGGGTAAATAATTACCACCAACCTAGTTTTCTTTTCCATTACTCTCCTTACCCTTGTAATAGTAACCTACTAGCACACTGTATACCCACTAAGCTTTAATACAATACTTGAATGCTCTCTCCCCACCTTATCCACTATCAAAGTTGTGTGTATCATGTTTATACCATGTTATGTTTGTATGCATTGTGTGCATTTACCACAAGTTTGCTAGCATGCTCATCCTGATATGTGCATGAATTCATCTGCCATGTTTCTGATTGTTTCCCCTCCCCTTCTTCTTGTTAACAGGGAGTTGGTCCTTGCCCCTGTTGCCATTGTACTTGCTCTAAGGGGGTTCAGGCCCTAGACTCGCTTAAGCGCTAGAGACAACTTTATAGTTTTGGACCTTGAATTGAATTGATTTGAACATTCAAACACTGAGCTCAGCATTGCATCCATAATGACAATGTACCACATGAACATGAAGAATTTCGTACATATCTTACATTGTGTAAATGTAAACCCTGATGATTTGATTCTTCTTCCACGGACAAAGAGAGAGAGAAGGATTGGGTTTTCGCTGATACTGAACCTTTAGTTTTCTGTGGTTTAGCAGAATTTTTGCTGCCAGATTCACTCAGGAACAGATATAAAGACATGTAAAGACATGCAGAAATATTGTATTCTTAAGGGCCTTCACAGAACTGGAATGGTGTTGGATTTGTAATCTGGTTTGATACTTGATCAAACTTTATGGGTGAATAGGGTCATACAGTCCTGGAACATGTGAGTCTGCTGACCATGACTTCCCTTTTCAATCTGCCACATCAGGGAGGTTTTAGTCAGTCAGTTACCTTAGTGACCTGTACAATGAAACCAAGTAAATTGTCCGCTTGCCTTAACAAGTGAAGTCTCGTCGTTTCTCACACATTGAGAGGGCCTGCACATACAAATGAAACGTGTCCACCAATGTCTGAACATGAACTCTAGACTGAATATCTTCTTTGATTTTACAATGAACCCAAGAGACCTTTCTTCTTAACACACACGCAAAAAATTCCAGCATTGTCTGACGGTGAACTCTGATTCTGAACTGCTTCTTCTCCCACAGAGGAAGAGAAAGATGGACTGAATGGAGACTAAATGTATTCTGCTGATGCTGTCAGCTGATGGGACTTCCTCTATCCATGTTTCTAAGAGTATAAAATGGGCCGAACACTGTGGGTCTGCTGTTCATCTTCAGTTATTCTCCTGAAGACAGAGTGGAGAAGATCTCATGATCATCTGAGCAGCCGGTAGAGAAGAGCAGGGCAGAATGGAGATGACTGAGGGAATCTATCGACAATTAGACCCTGATGGAGTCAACAGACCCTCTATGGGCAAACATGAAGAAACAAACATGGGTGAGTTTCCCTGCAGTACTTTAAACTCCAGAGAGAATTTGGAAGCCCCAAGTCTTCAACCCTCAGGTCAATATGAATCTCTAAATATACATTTATAATCAGGGGAACTCATGATTAGCAGCTCATATGAGTTTTGAGTGCAAAAAGTAAAATAAATAATAATTAAGTTCTACTGTATCATATTGTTTAAATTAAACAAAATATTAGACATAATTGGTGATGAAGCAAAATAAAAGTAGAAAGGTGTGAAGTAAAAGAGTCAATTAGGAGGTATGAGAACAAACATAAAAACCAAATATTGTCTTCTTATATATGATAGCAACAGTCTTTAAGCATTTCCAACCACAAAACTATTGGAATTCTGCAGTACATGCAGTACCTATCACATAGTATTCAGACATTGAATCATTGATTGAGAAATGTGTCAGAATGCAGAACTTGATAGAGAACATTTTTTGCAAAGCCAGGGAATATCACCATGTCTAAACATTAACTTAACTCATGCAATTATTTTCTGCTTTTGATTACAGAAGCAACTTGAACTTCTATTCTAAAATACTTTATTTGTTGTAATTTAATGTACTGTATGTCAATGCAAAGCCGGAATTTATGAAAATAAAACTTGTTTTAAATTATATAAAGCTGGGTAGTGAGATGGAGTCTCAAACTCCCATTATGAAGTACAATATTCCTACTTGTAATGTAGTTGCACCTTCTCCCATCTTTAGGACCCTGGAAGAAGACTGCTGTGTGTCTGGGTCTGCTGTGTGCTCTCCTGCTGTCTGCCATAACTCTTCTCAGTTTCAAAATGATGGAGAACAAACAGTTACAGACCAGCTACACAGAGAAACTACAGATGGAGTCAGGTTACGACAACATGACCATAGAGCACCAACAGCTACAGATTCTTTACAACAACGTCAAAACAGAGAAATCCCAACTGCAGACCAGTTACAGCAATCTTAGCAGAGAGAAAATCCAGTTGCAGGGCAGCTTTGATAACCTGAAGGACGAGAAATCAGAATTGCTAACCAGGTATGACAGTTTAAATGCAGAGAAATCAAGTTTACAGTATAGTTACAATAACCTCCTCAGGGAAAAATCTAACCTGCAAACAGGATACAACAACCTTACTGAAGAGAAGATCCACTTACAGACCAGTTACAACAACATGGCCAGAGAGAAATCCACATTACAGACCAACTGGGACGATCTCAACCGAGAGAATTCCCAGTTAAAATCCATCTACAACAACCTGAATAGAGATAAATCAAAGTTACATACCAGTTACAAGAGTCTGAATCAAGAAAGGTCCCAGTTACTGGATAGATATAATAACTTGACAAATGGGAATACCAACTTACAGACCAGTTATGACAACCTGAGTAGAGAGAAATCTGAGTTGCAGGCCAGTTACAACAGTCTGAATGAAGAACGATCTCAGTTACAGGATAAATGTAACACACTCAACAGAGAAAAATCCCAGCTACAGGACAGCAACAACAACTTGACAAATGGTAATACCAACTTACAGACCAGTTATGACAACCTGAATAGAGAGAAATCCCAGTTACAGACCAGTTATAACAACCTAAATAGAGAGAAAACCCAGTTACAGACCAGTTTCAACAACCTAACTGAAGAAACATCCCAGTTACAGACCAGTTACAACAACCTGAATAGAGAGAAATTCCAGTTAGAGACCAGTTACAACAACCTGAATAAAGAGAAATCAGAGTTACACGCCAGTTACAAGAGTCTGAATCAAGAAAGGTCCCAGTTACTGGATAGATATAATAACTTGACAAATGGGAATACCAACGTACAGACCAGTTATGACAACCTAAGTAGAGATAAATCCCAGTTACAGACCCGTTATAACGACCTGAATAGAGATAAATCCCAGTTACAGGCCAGTTATATCACCCTGAATAGAGAGAAATCCCAGTTAGAGACCAGTTACAACAACCTGAAAAGAGAGAAATCCCAGTTAGAGACCAGTTTCAACAACCTGGATAAAGAGAAATCCCAGTTACAGGACAAATTCCAAAACATGGCTGTCGAGAAGGATAAACTGCAGAAGATACTTTGTAACCTGAGTGAGTTTCCAGATATGGTTGAATTGGTTTTAGGCATTACATTTCTATGGTAGAGTTATGTCTGAATGCAAATATTATGTTTTACTTAGCTGATGTGTTATTGGATGATTAGCCTTCAAAAGGATAATCTAAGTAGAAAGTAAATCTTTTGTTGACCTTTAAAGGTGGTAAGGATGATTCGTTAGGCATTATAAAGATGTTTTTAGTTCAGTGACATTCACCTTTGTAGGGGTTATCAAATCCATATTGATGGTAGAATTTCTGTAGCTGTTTATATTTAAATTCCCTACTAGCAATAAGCTGAGTATAGAACAGAGGGACATATCTGAAGAATTCTCTTTCTTTCTTCAACACAGGAATGGAGATTACACAGTTTGCAGGTATGTCTGGCCATGGCCATGAAAATATCCTTTTAGTTTTATCTGTTAGTATATTGGAATAATAGCAATGTCGTTGCTACCACTGTCTGTAAGAAGGCAAAAATGCTCAATTTCGTTTGTTCAGATTCTTATTTTTCAAATTAACAAACCTTAATACGTACACTCACTACAAGATCATTTTGAAAAATACCACATTTTGTGAAAATTCATCCATAGGGGGTGCTTCAACTAACACATGTCATTATCTCAAGAACTGCTTCAGCTAAAAATCTGAAATTTGGTATACTTACACTTATTGCGATATCTCAAGAACGAATTAAGCCAAAACATTTAAATTGTACTTTGCTCACATTTCTGTAAGTGCCAATGCCTTCTTTTAGCTATTGAATTTGTCAAGTCCTCTAACCTTTTGCCAGTTTGAGTGCCTCACAAAACCTGTTTGTACCCTGATGGTGGCTGCTTGCAACTATATTGACATGTGTTTTACTCTTGCAGTGGATGTGACTCTGGATCCTGACACAGCTGAAAACAACCTAATCTTGTCTGCTGATGGGAAACAAGTGAGGCATGTCGACACACCACAGAATCTCCCGCACAACCGCAAACGCTTTGATCCTGTTGTTTGTGTTCTTGGAAAGCAGGGGTTCACCTCTAGTAGATTTTACTATGAGGTTGAGGTCAGTGGGAAGACATCATGGGCATTAGGAGTAGCCAGAGAGTCCGTTAACAGGAAAGGACGTGTTGTCCTGAGCCCTAAGTATGGATATTGGACAATAAAGCTTATAAATGGGGATGGGTATGAAGCAGTAACTGATCCCTCTGTTGTTCTCTCTCTCAAAGAGAAGCCAGATAGGGTGGGGGTGTTTGTGGATTATGAGGCAGGTTTGGTCTCCTTTTATGATGCAGACAGATGGAGTCTACTCTACTCTTTCCGCGGTGTCTCTTTCAAGGAGAAAATCTATCCATTTTTAAGTCCATATACTAATAATTCTGGTGGCCAAAACTCATCTCCACTAAATATCATCATTCCTACTGCCTGCACTTCATAAATGATACAAATGAATAATGTGTCTTTTTTATTAATTTACACTTTGAGGAGTGTTCACCTATAGTCCCCACCTCCTCAATACACTGAAGTGCACTGTATGATCAATACAAGTAATTTAATGTTTAAATATTGTGGAATAGTTAAAGTTTGTGTAATAAAGGTGAATTCAAGTTTGCGTGTTGATATTTGAGGTCACAGCCAATCGAATTACACTTTATTATTATTATTCCCATTTACAGACCCTGGACTGTGTACGAACTGTGTACCAAAGTTTTTTTGAGACAGCTACAGCATATTGAGGATACATTAGCTGTATCTGACAAAAGTTATAGTGGATTAAAACTTTTTTGACTGCACCTTTAAATGTACTGTCAAATAACAATGTTCTTACATTGTCAGGCTGAATTTTTCCAAAGAAACAAACAAATTTAAACCAGTTAAAGGTTGTGCTGCTTTTAATTGTCATTAGTGTGCTTGCCCGAAGGGAAGCACAGTATTGTTATCGTCAAGTTTTCTTTATTTATTTATTTATTCCGTACGTTTTTCTTGCAGCTAACTACTCCTCGCCCGATTGAGCTAGAGACGCCATTCAAACACCAAAACGTCCGGCCCGATCCGGTGCAAGCTGCTATGACTTTTCGTGGCGGTACCCCTTGCCACTCCTTTTTTATTCCATTTTTTCATCCCCTTTTTCTCTCATTGACTAACATGGGGAAGGTTGAGCCATTGTGACGTCACCCGCTCTATCAGTCGTTCTCCATTCAACTGTAGGAATATTAAGAGACACCTTCCAGGGCTCTACAGTGCGAGTATTTCACTCGCATAAATAGGTACGTGCAAACTTGAAAAATAATTTACAAGCACAGTGTGCGAGTGACAGACAGTTGTCAATACGGCGCCAAAAAGTGAAGCATTCCATTGATTTCACATGGAAACAACTGACAGGGTCGCGACTCCAGGGTTTTCGACAGGACCAACAGCAGCAGCAGCATAATCATCATCTGGATTTACTGACATTTTCGGTATATATAAACACATAATATCAATTGGTAACTGGTGTGTTGTATCCTGTTTATGTCTGATACTTTATAAACATTTATGTTTTACGTTAACTTATTACACTAGGCAGCAGTATTGTGAAGTAGAGCTAGAAATGGCTTTGCTAGCTTCCATATTGTAGCTCACACCAGCAACTGCTCAATTTAGGACAGAAAGGAGTTTGGTAAATTAGCTTGTAACTGTCAATGATAACTAGTTATTAGAATATATTAGCCAACGTTAAGTTGACTTCAAAGGGGCAGTCGAGTGTTTAGGTTGTGTCAGCTAGCTTGGAAAGCTAGCTAATAATTTTTGATTGAAGCTTCACGTTAGCCTCTGTAAACGTTTAGCTAGCTAACGTTAGCTAACTATGAGGTAGCATATCCCAAGTAACTTGTTGTGACCGATAGCGTGAGTTAACATTAACCCGTGTCCTGGGAGTAATGATTCATGAGAGACCTTGAATCATTAGGTTAACTGAAAAACGTTTGAGGATGTACACACAGCGTAGCTGTTGTAGTGTGCTCAGTTTTCGAAAACTAGACTGAAACTAAGAAGGATAACTATGACTAAATGTGACTAAAACTAATATGCACTGAATCTAAAATAGCTGCTGAATCTAAAATAGCTGCCAAAATGAACACTGAGATGTATTAATTTTGGCAGCTATTTTAGATTCAGTCTTAAGACAAAAATGCATATTAGTTTTAGTCACATTTAGTCATAGTTATCCTTCTTAGTTTCAGAAGAGGTTTTTCATGGTTGCTAGCTCTAATCAGATGTACTATAGGCTTATAAGAGAAGACTAACTTTTTATGCCAACGAACACCAATAACTAGAACTAATTTGACAGACTATAAACCAATGTGATACACGTGCTCTCTAGCTATACAGTAAAAGTGTTGCTTACGTTTGATACTAGACCTACAGTCTAACTCTAACTGCATTAAGTCTAACATATAGGCCTATCTTACAATAAACTTTAAGTAAAGCTGGCTATGTAACCGCATTCATTCCAATATTGTTACAGAGATGTTTCCTTTTACCAAGATAGCAATTTCAACAATTCACTTAGCTCAGTAAGTCAGTATAACGAAACTCTGAGATACCCTCATATGTCTAAACGTCAGTGGAGCCAAAATATAATGGTTGAGCTTGGTGGCTTGCTAAAATATATTGGAAGAAGGCCCCACTACACTGATTGAGTAGATGTAAATACATGTTAATTCATAGGCACTTGTTCTCTCTGTCACAGAGCAAGCACACTCTCGCAGTTCGTTCACGAAACGCATTCTAGTTTATACTGAGATCAAGAGCATAGTGCTGCCTGGAGAGGTGTCAGAAATGCTCTCAGTATAATCTCATTTCCACCATCATAGGAATGTCACTCAAAATATGAATGGTCTTAGAATAGACCATTAATCTCAGAAATCCGCCCAATTTGATCTCTTTTTCACTGTCAATGGAGTGTCATCTAAAATGCTGAGTTCTGTATTTGATGAACTAAAGTTTACCATGTTCATTTAGTTTTATCTCTTTTATTTCTTATCTAAAATGTGTATCAATGTATTTACTTCAGCTGTAAAGCACTTTAGTACAACTCCTGTTGTTTTTAAATGTGGTATACAAATAAAGTTCACTTGACTTCCATCCAGCATTCAACACTAGGTGGCAGAAACGCACTCCATTTCATCTCATTCTCACTGTCATAGGAATGTCATCCAAAATGCTGAGTTCTGTATTTGTACTGCTAAGTATCCCAGTGACCGCGCTCACTATCACTACCTTTCACATTACATCGAATTTGGGAATTCACTCTCTCCCCCCCCCCCCCCCCCCCTATTTCTTGTCCCTCTCAGCTAACGCTTAGCTGGCCATGGCGTCTTGTTCGACCCTTGTTTGCTGCCCATCGTGTAATATGCTTAGCGACTCTCCAACAAATTTCAATGGCTACAATACTTGTACCAAGTGTAGGCTACTGGCAAGCTTCGATGAGACGATAACTCTACTTGAGTCGCGTCTCTTTAACACAGATTGTAATACTCCGTTAATCGAATCGAGCGAAACAGATTCAGCATACAGATCTAACATTTACCGACACTACTCTGTCTTCTAGCTCGCCCGTGTCAACACCGCAACTCCTACCACCCGATAACTGGGTTAACGTAAAACGAGGAAGTAGGCCTAGTAGAAGACATTTAAAACCCGTACCACACCCGGATCCCATCCCAACTTCAAACCGTTTTTCTTCCCTTACTACCATCGATACTGTTGATAAAGTTCTCGTTATTGGTGATTCCTCCCTGAGGCATATTCAACTCGCAACCCCGGTACAAACAGTGAACTGTATACCGGGAGCTAGAGCAAATGACATTGAATCCCACTTAAAACGAATCGCTGGTCGGAGATTTTCTAAAATAATTATTCACACAGGCGTAAATGATGTCCGCCTACCAGGGACGCAGGAAGGGGGGTGCTCCGGGTGCTGCCGCACCCCCTCTAGTGGACAACAGACGTAACTACAACACTTGAACTCGGGCAATGCCACGTTTTTTTTTTTTTTTTTTTTTTAAATTATTATTCTAAAATAAAAACACAAAATATGAATGTTGTCTACAGTTTTTTCATACTTATAAGTAGTTTTAAATGTCATTTAAAATGTTGGTTTGAAATGAGTGGTACACGGTCTTTAGACGTCTTTAGACGTCAAACAGACCGGAAAGAACAGTGGCGTAGAACAGCGTTCTATTGACGGGGTTTGACAGGGCTTGTGTTAGCAAAGTAGCAGCCAGCAATATGAGCCAAAAAAGAATTTTCGATTTTTTTAAAGATGGAGGGGGGCAAAAGGCCAAAGAAAAAAAGTCATCTAATGATGGAGGGCACGAAGAGGAAGAGGACGAGATGCCTTCATCATCAGGGCAGCTTTCTCCACAGCTAATGCTAACTGGCTGTGAGAGCATCAGTGAGGCTACCTCCCCAGTCACGGCCGAGGCAACAAGTGTTGTACCCAACGATGGACCAGTTCAGCCATCAGCACACTTGTTCCCAGCCAGACGTTTCGGTAAGGAAACCTTCTCCAGGTCCTTTAACTCTGGCTGGTTTCAGCGATGGACGTGGATCCACTATGTGAAGGAGCATGACATCGCCCTGTGTTTTCATTGCTGCTCCGCGATCAAGAAGGGCCTAATCCATTCAGATGCAGCAATAAGTGGTGGCAGTTTTGTGAAGGGGGGCTTCCGAAACTGGAGAAAGGCAACCGAAAAGTGTAATAGTCACGAGAAGTCGCGCTGTCACATTGAAGCTGTAAACAAACTAGCGGCATTAAAGAGTACCCCAATCAACGCATTGCTGTCAAACGCAATAGCAAAAAATCAGTTGACTGCCCAGACAGTGTTGGAGCTGGCCTTCAGATCCCTTAAATTCCTGGGACGCGAGGGGCTACCAATCAGAGGACAAGATCACCGTGATGGAGTGTTTTGGCAGCTGATGCTGGAGAGGACATCGACCGATCCAGCAGCACGCGACTGGCTCCTCAGGCGAGACAATTGGATGGGGTGCGAGTGCCAAAACGAGATTCTGGAGCTTCTGGCTCATGCTGTGCAGAGGAAGATAATGGCAGAGGCGCAAAGCTCCCCATACTATGGCTTGATTGCAGACGGAACAACGGACATCACATCGTGCGAACAGTTTTCCTGCCATTTGTTCTACACTGACCAACAGTTCACCCAGAAGTGCCAGTTTTTGGGATTTTACAACGCAGCTGACACTACATCTGAGACTTTGTTCCGGTGTATCAAGGATTTGTTTTTGCGCTTGAACCTACCTCTAAATAAGCTGCAGGGGTATTGTTTCGATGGGGCCAGCAACATGTCTGGGAAATTTTCGGGGGTTCAGGCGAGACTCGGGAAGGAATGTCCAGGATCATTGTTTGTGCATTGTGTCAACCACTCCCTTGACCTTGTGCTACAAGAGGTTGCACGAGAGGTACCGCTGATATCGGAAACACTCCAGTTTGTGCAGAGCGTATCAGTTATCATCAGAGAATCCGCCAAGCGAAAGAGCCTGTTCGAGTTGTCGTTCGGTGAGGAAGAAGAAAGATGCAGCCTCCTTGGTTTGTGTCCCACAAGATGGAGCATCAGAGCCACTGCCATATCCAGAGTGAAACGCTCGTTTGGCGCAGTTCTCCAAACACTCCAAACACTCCAGCAAGACCGCAACATTCGAGGGGACACTAGATCTAAGATCGGTGGAATTCTCAAACAAGCTCAAAAGGGGAAAACCATGTTCGGGCTGATCTGCTCAGAGTCGCTGTTCACTCCCTGTGAAGCTGTGGCCAAAGTGCTCCAAGCAGAACATTCCACCGTCGCTGGAGTGCTAGAGTGTGTACGGACCCTGGGGGAGCGCGTGCGAGCCTTGCGTACCGAAGACGCAGTGGATGAAATGCTGAGAAAAACAACCGCATCAGCAGCTGCACATGGCCTCAAGATGCCGGACCCAAATGTCCGCCTTGTAAAAACGCCATCAAGGTTCCGCGACACAGCCCAGGCTGAGGACATCGTCCCTTCAAAAGGAGTACCAGCTTGGAAGAGAGAGTTTTTTGAAGCGGTAGACCTTGTGAGCTGTGAACTGGACCGGCGGTTTGATCAGAGTGGGATGGCAACAGCTGCTCTGAGGGAGTCCGTGCTGCTCAATGCAGCCAAAGGATCGTTTGACACAGAGGCCCTGAAGACCCTGAAGTTGCCAGAAACCATCAAGGTGCCTGCTCTTGAGCTGCAGTTACAGATGCTGGGAGGGTTAACCAAACAGGAACGCTTTCAGAATCTCAACCACCTCGCAACGTACATGTCAAGCCTACACGTCCAAACCCGATCACTTTTCAAAGATCTGGAAGCACTCCTCCATCTCTGCCTGTCTCTCCCTGTTTCTGTGGCCTCATCCGAGAGGTCATTCTCGGCGCTTCGCAGGCTGAAGACCTGGCTTCGCAACACCGTCACTCAGCGGAGATTGACCCACCTAGCCTTACTCCACTTGCACCAAGATATCTTGGATACAGTTGACATCCACGCCCTTATGAGGGGGTTCATCAGCGCCACACCAGAGCGCAAGGCAACCTTTGGAGTTATTCCATCTGTTAAGCATTAAGCAATGCTTTTAATTAAGTTTGCGTTTTCTTAATGTTATCAGGCTACTCTCTTTCAGAATAGCAGACTAGGCCTAATTGGTCCTGTGTATTTCTTTTTTTCATTACTTTGCTGTAGTTTATGTTACATGTTGGTAAATGTTGGTATGGTTATGGTTATCTTGTTTTTATTTACCAACTAAAAATGCACGACCTTATATGTGTGGTACCATGGACAGCTACGCGATCTGTTGCAGTGTCGCGTTCTGGCTGAGAATGCACTTCGTGTTTTTTTTTCCCCTAGCTTAATCAATAAATGAATGCACTTATTATGATTGAATACGCGTGAGTGTCTCATTAAATATAAGCTCATAACATTGGTGATTGGTGATTGGTTATGGTTATCTTGTGTTTTTGCCAACTAAAAATGCACGACCTAGGCCTAACAGTTCAGTTTCGCGCTCTGGCCGATAACGCACTTTGTATTTTTCCCCTTGCTAGCTTAATCAATTTTTTGTCTAAAAAATGAAATTCACTTGGCTATAAGCTTATTGCCTTTTTGATAAATAAGCCTGACAGCTATTTCTCAGTTATTAGTTTAGCCTCATGAGTGTTTGGTACCGCTACTGTAAGCGCATATCTGGTATGGAAGTGTTATGTCGCGCTTGTTGAATAGATGAGGTGTGTTATAATAAACTGTTATTTATTAACACATCAATAATTGATCAATTAAAGATACATAGTCGTAGTAACATCAACCAACTGAGGAAATACTGAGAAAAACTCATTTTGGTCCTTTGGGCTAGATTTGGTGACGTCATCCGATTACATACAGCACCCCCCACTTCATATGACTTCCTGCGTCCCTGCCGCCTACGGCAATCGGTTACCACCGAGCGAAATTTTGAATCGTTATTTGCTACCGCAACACAAATGGCAGACTCTGTAGTGTGTTCTGGCCCTATGCCTATCAACCGCGGCGATGAAATGTACAGTAGACTATCGGCACTTAATATCTGGCTAGCAGAATGGTGCTCACGCAACGACGTGGATTTCATAAATAACTGGCCTACTTTTTGGAGGAAGCCAGGGCTATTACAGAAGGATGGCATCCACCCCTCTAAAGAGGGTGCTAGCCTCCTTTCTCAAAACTTAAAACACCACCTAGTCCAAACGTACTTCTGACAACCAATAACTAGAACTAGAAGGCAGACCTATTACCCCACACTAACTCCTGCTGCACCAGTACATTCTCTGCCCATATTACACCACATACAAACGGTATGTATACCCAGAATATATAAGCCCAGCGCAACTCACACTAGAAGAAGCATCAATCAGGATAACCTAATAAAGATACAAACCTTATCAGCACAAAATGAAACTTGCACAATATTAAAGCTGGGCCTTCTTAACATTCGGCCCCTAACATCAAAAGGTGCACTTATTAATGAGTTGATAACAGACAACAACATCCAAATACTTTTCCTAACTGAAACCTGGCTAAAACCAGATGAATTCATAGCCTTAAATGAATCTACCCCTCCAAGCCATGTTAACTGCCACATCCCCCGCAGCACTGGACGTGGAGGTGGAGTTGCTACAATTTCCCTCGCTAATCTATGCATTTCCCCAAGACCTACATTTAAATTTGCATCATTTGAAGTCCTCGTACTTCATCTTATGCATCCCAACTCAAAAGCCACTAACCCGGTCACTCTTGTGACACTATATAGACCACCAGGTCCCTACACTGAATTCTTATCCGAATTTTCCGATTTCCTATCCACCCTGATTGTTACTTCGGATAAAATCCTGATAGTGGGAGATTTTAATATCCACATGGATAATGAAAATAATAGCCTTACAATTGCATTCCAATCACTGATAGACTCTATCGGGTTCTCACAGCATGTAAACACACCAACTCACTACCATAATCACACCATTGACCTTGTATTAACACATGGCCTAGAAATTGACCGCCCTATAGCTCTACCCCAAAATACTACACTCTCGGACCACCACCTAATTACATTTAATATGAAATTAGAACTCCGTCCAACATCGGAAATTACACACTTCTACAGCCGTTGTCTATCCGACAGGACTACTGCAGAATTTATATCAAAACTACCCGTCGCCCTCACTTCAGCTCCTACCGCTGGCAAAGTAAATGGCATATGCACTTCCCCACCTTATATCGACCTATTTACTGAAGGCGTCACGCATGCGTTGCATTCAACCCTCGACGCTGTTGCACCACTGAAAAAGAGATTAAGAAAACTGAAAAAACTAGCCCCATGGTACACTGATCAGACTCGTGCACTCAAACGAACCACACGAAAACTAGAAAAAAAATGGTACTCCACCAAACTTGAGGTATTTCTCATGGCGTGGAAGGATAGTCTCCTAAGATATAAACGTGTACTCTCTGAGGCGAAATCAGCTTACTATTCTTCATTGATTGATAGTAATAAAAACAACCCAAAGTTCTTATTTAACACTATTTCTAGGCTAACAAAAAACCACAACACAATCGAACATTCGGTTCCCATCATCTTTAGTGGTAATGATTTCATGACCTTTTTCAATAATAAAATCCTTAAAATAAGAGAACAAATCCAAAGCTTCCTCCCCCTCTGTGACCCTACACCCCTTCCAACATGCGCCAAGGTAACACCACTTCAACCGGGTGCTATCCTTGAATTCTTCGCACCCACCGACCTCCCTGAATTAAACTCCTTGATCCTCCTTGGCATCAAAGGTTGTGCCCTATCTTGGTTTAGATCTTACCTCTCTGATCGCCATCAATTTGTTCATGTCCATGAGAAGTCGTCAAATCACACCAGAGTAAGCTACGGTGTCCCACAAGGCTCTGTCCTTGGACCACTGCTTTTTTCCCTCTATATGCTACCCTTAGGTGCTGTCATAAGGAAACATGGCATTAACTTCCATGCTATGCTGACGACACCCAACTCTACCTATCAATGAAACCTGATGAAATTGTACATCTACCCAAGATAGAAGCTTGCCTCCATGATGTAAAATCTTGGATGACTAGCAACTTCCTGCTCCTCAACTCTGATAAAACTGAGGTTATGCTTGTAGGCCCCGATCAACTGAGAACTACACTATCTACCCATTTACCCACACTCAATGGCTTCCCAACACCCAACACTAACATCAAAAACCTTGGTGTAACTATCAACCAAGACCTCCTACTTGACTCACACATAAAACAGATCTCAAAGACATCATTTTTTCATTTACGCAATATTGCCAAAATTAGAAAGGTCCTATCCCTCCAAGATGCAGAAAAACTAATCCACGCATTTATTACTTCCCGCCTCGATTATTGTAATGCTCTCCTGTCCGGATGCAGCATCAACACAAAAAAGAGCCTCCAACTTATACAGAACGCTGCTGCTCGTACACTCACCAGAACTAAAAAATATGAACACATCTCACCGGTACTCGCTTCTTTGCACTGGCTCCCCGTTAAAAGTAGAATCGACTTCAAAGTACTCCTGCTAACATATAAAGCCCTAAACGATCTGGCTCCAAACTACCTCAAGGAATTAGTCGTCCCCTATTGCCCTCCAAGGCTGCTCCGTTCCCAGAGTGCAGGCCTCCTGGTAATTCCAAGAATATCAAAGACCACAATAGGAGGGAAAGCATTTAGCTACCAAGCCCCTCTCCTCTGGAACAATCTCCCTGCCTCCATCAGAGCTGCAGACACCGTGCCTATATTCAAATCAAGACTTAAGACATTCCTCTTTAGTGCATCATATAGCCAAAAGTAACCGCGCCAACAAACCAATCACCTGCTGTACCAGCCACCCAGACATATCCGAACACAAATTCAAATATTACTTGCATTTAGTACCGCAACATCAAATGTGTTTCCTGTTTGCCGAGTGGATGCATGTACGGCCCCGGCAAACAGATCACAACAAAAAACAAATTAAATTACTACTTGTAATTTAGTACCGCAACATCATATGTGTTTCCTGTTTGCCGAGTGGATGCATGTACGGCCCCGGCAAACAGATCACAACAAAAAACAAATTAAATTACTACTTGTAATTTAGTACCGCAACATCAAATGTGTTTCCTGTTTGCCGAGTGGATGCATGTACGGCCCCGGCAAACAGATCACAACAAAAAACAAATTAAATTACTACTTGTAATTTAGTACCGCAACATCAAATGTGTTTCCTGTTTGCCGAGTGGATGCATGTACGGCCCCGGCAAACAGATCACAACAAAAAACAAAATGTTCAATGCCAGAAAAACTAAACATATCTAAGTATTGCAATATGCAACAGGCAAACCGACACACAGGTGACATGTCCCTGGTTGGTGAAATGATTCATCTGTGTGTTTGTTCGTGCTGATTCCCGACTGACAGACCTGCAGACTGATTCGTCATTTCCTGTTTGTTAGATGGATCAGGAGGAGCCTCCTGGGCCTGATCACTCCCCTCCTCAGCCCGCCCCGAAACGCCCCTGCAGACCGGCTCCAGAGCAACACCAGCATCGCCCACGCCGCCCTGCTCCCCATCCTGGGCCCTCAACTCAGTCATCATCCCCTTGACGACTTCTCCCGCTGGATGTGACGACCCCCACCCTGGTCATCGGCAGCTCCATGGTCCGAGATGTCCACACCCCCCCCTTCAACAAGCGGCCCCTGCAAGGTCCACTGCCTCCCCGGAGCCAGGCGTGTTCCAATCACTGATGGATGTGGAACTTTCCCTCCCCACCCCCACCACTCTGCACGTAGTCTCTCTACCTGGTCTACCTAGAGAAACCCTCGGCCAACCGCACCCACTGCCACTGCATTGCCGTACACCTACTCTACCCAATACCCTATGCTAGCATTTATGTACAATATACATTATTGCCTCCACCGAAATGTTTCTCTGTCCCTACATCCCCTACCCCTGTAACAGTAACCCTATTGCCACAGTAATCTGGTCTTGTCTGTATCATGTATTTACCACCAGATGTATGTACACATATGTCCAGTGACCAAATGCTGGCTGTGTATTGCCCCTGTTGCTTCCTTTCCCCTTCTGCCACACTACCCTTCCCCTTCCCCCCTTCCCCCCGTCCCACCTTCCTGTCTCCACCCGGCCGACCTCAAGCAGATGGGTCCCCCCTTATGTGCCGTGGTTCTGCTCAAGGTTTCTTCCTGCCTAACAGGGAGTTTTTTCTTGCCCCTGTTGCCGTTGTGCATGCACTAAGGGGGTTCAGGCTCTGGGCTCTGTTAAGCGCCGAGAGGCAATTGTATTGTTATGGCGATGTTAAGATTTCCCATAATCTTTTCCACCAAATGTCGAACCTGGTAATGACACCATTTTCCTCATCAGATGCATCCATACTGATACAAATTGGATGATGCATTTTGACAGGGGGCTGATATTTACTGTACAACACAGAGAGCACTGTGTTGTACAGTAAATATCAGCCCCCTGTCTGAAATATACTCTACAGTAAATATCAGCCCCCTGTCTGAAATATACTCTACAGTAGAGAGAAGAGACCCCTGTCTGAAACATACTCTACAGTAGAGAGAAGAGACCCCTGTCTGAAACATACTCTAGAGTAGAGAGAAGAGACCCCTGTCTGAAACATACTCTACAGTAGAGAGAAGAGACCACTGTCTGAAATATACTCTACAGTAGAGAGAAGAGACCCCTGTCTGAAATATACTCTACAGTAGAGAGAAGAGACCCCTGTCTGAAACATACTCTACAGTAGAGAGAAGAGACCCCTGTCTGAAACATATTCTACAGTAGAGAGAAGAGACCCCTGTCTGAAACATATTCTACAGTAGAGAGAAGAGACCCCTGTCTGAAACATACTCTTCAGTAGAATTAGAGTAGGTAAAGAGGAGATCCGAATGGCTTAGGTCATTTATGAACTTCCAGATGCCCGTGGGATACCATGGGGCAACAGACAAAAGCTGTTATACCTGTGAAGACTTCAACAGGAAATACAGTCAAGCAACAAAGACCACTAATCAGGAAGGCCCAAGACCACAAGATGGTGGTACATTTTCTCAGTCACCTGCAGTTGTTTCCTTTTTCTCACCCTTACTTCACTCCCACCACTTACAATTACTATGTCTAGCTTTATTATTCAAATAATCACCACAGTAGGTCATAACAAATGGGCTGCTGTGTTTTCTGCTGGTGGCCATCATCATAGGACTGCATTACGGAAAACGCCTCAGAAACTAATCAGGTCCAAACCATGTACAACAATCTGATGATGTGTTGCTCTGTATAGAGATATACTGAGACAAGTTGCAATATTTTGACGAGAGACACTTTCTAGTTACAGGATAGATTCAGCTGAGAATGATGAAAGAAAACTAGAGAAAAGACTTTGCATTTCTTAAGTGAGTGTGCACTTATTAATCAAATCTGCTGGTATGCAGTTATAACTTAGTTTGTTGTCTCAGTCATGTTTGGTTGGACATATCAAATTAAACTGAATGTAGTGACAGGAATATATAATTAACTCTTTCCTCAGAATACCATTCTAAATTTGATGTTCAGAAAATGAAATTAAACAGAACACTGTACTAGGAATACTATGCTAAGCAGGATAAAGACCCTCTCTATTTTGATGTGGATTTGTTTTGTAAAGATATTTCCGCAAATGTTTTTCAGTCTTGTATGATAACTGAGGGACAGATCTGAGTGCTTTTTTATTTGATCTTTAAGCACATTGATTACAGGAGATTACACAGGAGATTACATTCATTGGTTATATGCGTCACAGAGTTGCAATAAAAGCAATGAGTTTTTGTTAACCGTGTTTGAAAAGGTACCTCACAAAAGAAAACCATTTGCCTTTAGTGGAGATGTCACATTGTCCAGTAAATTCTGAGAGACATAGGCCTTCAAAGGCATTCAACAAGTTCACATCCCCAAGTGCTTTCATCATTCTACCTGTGTCCTAGCAAAGCAGGGATTCTCCTGTGGTGAATGGGCACTAGGACTAGCCAGAGAGTCTATCAAGAGGAAGGGAAGCAGCTGAGAAATAATGTAAAGGAGTGTGCCCGAGCGGTTGGCTTGGTCAGACTTAAGGATGGATGAAGGCACAACAGTACTTCCAAAAAGGTTTTTTTAATTCTCTTGTAGTCTACCAGCAGGTTGTTGTTACGTTTAAACGATGTGACAGTGTTTGTCGCTGAAGGGTTAATTTGACAAGAATCAATTCCAACTGTTAGACATTTTGGAACGTGAATACATATTTCACTGACGCAGGAATGTAACTATAGGGGGTGCAGCAGGTGCGGTCGTACCTGGGCCAGTGGGTCTAGGAGGCCCGTAGCCGTGGCCCATAGACATATCAATATAAATAAAAATATAAATAGTCTGAATAGGCAAGTCTCATTGCTAAAATACTGATGTAAAGCCATATTCAGTGAAAAAAATAGGCTCGGAATACGTGTGCGGGGAGGGGGCGTGGCGGCGGTTAGTGATCTACCCTGATAATTTCACAGTTTGAGTTTGAGTGTAATAGGCAGAATATGCTTGGGGGGGGGAAGGGGGCATGGCGCTGGCGGCTACAAACATGAATAAAAAGGGTATGGGACTGTAAAATGTTTGGTAAACACTGCCTTATGCCACCAACCACCATAATAGCCTGCACCTGGGCCCATCGTAACTACGTTACGCCACAGCACTGACGCTTACTTTGTCTTATGCTTTCAGATCAACAGTGAATATGAATGAATACCGATCAGATTAGTCTAATCCCCCCTCAATTTAGGGATGGAATGTCTCCTTTCACAGTCAGATTTTTTTTTATATATACATTTATAAAAAGTATTTCTGTATGACGTATGTTTCCCCCCAATCGGATTGGTAGTAGCTAACTACATTGGTCTACAAATTGAGCTATTGGTAACATATAACTTTGATTTTTAGCCAGCATAGTAAATAATTAAAAAAAATGCCGTTGATGAAGCCGTTAGAGCTGGCTGAGATCTGGAAAGAAGGACTGAAACGGACCTGGAGCAGCTCTGTCCGTAGCGATGTGCGTTTGGACAAAGGAATGGGTTTGGATGGCAGATCCGGGCCAAAATCCTATCCTGGATCTTTGGCAGATCCGCCCCAGTGTGTTTTTATTATATATGTTTAACCCTTGTGTTTTTTGTTACTCAGAAATTGTTGTGGGTCTGGTGGACCCGCTGTATTTTTGGGTTTTTAATTCAACACACTCAAAATATTTTATGTTAAAATCTCAACAGATGTTTACTTCATTCCAAAAGCAATATAAACAGCAAATATTGTACAAATATTTCCCCTTTAACTTTGTTATATCACATTTATGAATTATGAAAGTCATGTGCAACCCAGTTTTTTTATATATATAAAATCAAGAAAATCAATTACAATCAAGATATGAGTGGACAAAATTCAACAAATTTAAAGTTCAAAGTTCAAAGTTCAAGTTCAAAGTACTTTATTTGTCATTGCCACAAAGACAACGAGACAGTAGAGGCAACCAGACTTCTTACACAGCTAAATAATAATAAATAACAATTAATAAATAGATTCATAAATATTATACATAAAATAATAATAATAAAAATAATAAATGCAATATATTTCCATATCTCCATATTTCCATATTAAGGTGCATCAAGTGTTAGAGTGCAGTCCATGGGGGGCGGGGCGGGCTGGGCCGGGGGGAGATGAAGGGGGGTGGGGGGTGGGGTGGGTAAGCTGTTGAGGAGCCTTATTGCACAGGGATAGAAGCTCTTTGCCATCCTGGAGGTGCGTGCCTTTTTTCATCTGAACCTTTTCCCTGACGGGAGTAACAGGAACAGATGATGGGCAGGATGAGAAGGGTCTGTGAGGATGCGTTTAGAGCGCTGCAGGCAACGGGAGGAGGAGATGGACAAGATGTCGGGCAGCTCTACTCCAATGATCCTTCCCGCTGTTTTAATCAGCCTCTGGATGGCTGCCTGCTCCGCCTTTGTACAGCTGTAGGACCATAAATTCAGGCAGTATGTAAGCACACTCTCTATAGCGCAGCGGTAGAAATTATACTGCAGCCTCTGAGGAAGGTGTTCTTTCCTCAACTTCCGGAGGTAAAAGAGGTGTTGCTGGGCCTTCCCCAAAACGGAAGCTGTGTTTTTGACCCAGAACAACTCCTCCGTCAGTGTCAGACCCAGAAACTTTAGAGAGGTGACACGCTCAACCTCTTCACCGTTGATGTAGAGTGGGAGATGGTGATTATGCTAGGAAGACTTCCGGAAGTCAATGATCATCTCTTTTGTTTTCTTAATGTTGAGACTGAGGTTGTGCTCAGAACACCAGACTGCCAGGTTTCCCACTTCTTGCCTGTAGGCAGCCTCATCGTTGTTGGAGATGAGGCCAAGCACTGTTGTATCATCTGCAAATTTGAAGATGTAGTTGGATGGGCAGGAGGGAGCACAGTCATGGGTGTAGAGGGTGTATAAAAATGGGCTGAGCACGCAACCTTGTGGGGCGCCAGTGCTGATGGTCAGATTTGACGAGTGATGCTTTCCAAGTTGTACACTCTGCGTGCGATTGGTCAGGAAGTCCAATACCCAGTTACACAGTGTAGCATTGAGGTTTAAGTCCTGAAGTTTGGAGATGAGTTTGCCTGGAAGGATCGTATTGAATGCAGAACTGTAATCTATAAAGAGAATACGGATGTAAGTGTTCTTTAACTCCAGGTGCTCCAGTGCAGTGTTAAGCAGCAGGGCTACTGCATCCTCTGTAGATCTGTTCGCTTTGTAGGCAAATTGGTGTTGATCAAAGGAAGCTGGTGTGATGCCTCTTATATGTTTCATGACCAGCCTTTCCAAGCATTTAGCAGGTATGGGGGTGAGAGCCACTGGCCTATAGTCGTTCAGGCACTTGACTGCAGTCTTTTTTGGCACAGGTATGATGGTTGATGCTTTGAAACATGGGGGGACATGTGAAAGGGCTAGAGAGCGGTTGAAAATGTCTGTAAATACCTCTGTCAGCTGGTCACCGCAATTCTTTAGTACGCGGCCTGCCACACCATCTGGTCCTGCCGCTTTCCTGGGGTTGATGTTTTTCAGGCAGAGTCTGACCTCGTGGGGGGTCAGAGTGGGTGCAGTATCGTCAGAGGGTAGGGGCAGAGGCAGCTGACCATTGTTGTCCCTGTCGAACCGTGCATAGAACTGATTCAGCTCTTCAGTCAGGGTAGCACAGCTGGTCTGGGGGGGTGACGCAGTCCCTTTGTAGTCCGAGATTGCTCTTATTCCCTCCCATACTTGTCTCGGATTGGTGTGAGTGTGGAAAAGTTGCTCAACACGTTGCCGGTGTTTGGCTTTTGCAGATTTTATGCCTCTTCTCAGTGCTGCCCTGGCTACGCTGTACACTGCTGTTTCACCTGATCTGTAGGCTGCATCTCTGGCCTTCAGTAGTGTACGCACCTCTCTGCACATCCATGGCTTTTGGTTGGGGAACACTCTCACAGTCCTCCTTCTTGTGACATTGTTCACACAGAAGTTGATATAGTCCATTACTGAAGATGTGTATTCCTCCAGTGCAATTTGTGGGTCGTCAGAAGCCTCCAGGCTATTAAATAGTGTCCATTTACAAATGAAGCAAGGTTTTTTTTTAAGTATTTTATTTATTTGAATTTCATTGAATCTCATTTGAAATCAGGTTAGTTTACATAGCACAAAATGGGTTGATGGGGTACAAGCATTGTCTTCCTTAATCCTGCTCACGGTGGCTGCAGAGGCTGAGTTTCTTGGAGCATGTTGTCTTCTCAGGATTTAAGGTTTTACAAGTGTCTTTCATAGTTCCTCAAGAAAAAGGTGTATCCTCTGGAGCTTCCCTCTCTTCCACTCCGGGTTCAGTGCCTTCCAGCTGACAAAGGCGTTGTACGCCAAGATGTCCAAAATCACCAGTGGCCAGTGAAGGCTCCTCTTTTTGCAGCTGTAGGCAGACACCAGCTTGTCCATGTTGTCCACCCCTCCTTTTGTGGCATAATAATCCATGATGACCTCTGGTTTCTAATGCTTCAGGCCACAGGTTCTCCCATCCCTGTGCAGTGTACTCATGAGTACAACATTCTTGCGTTTCTTTGGCACACAGGATACCAGGGACGTGTCAGCCATGTACACAAACTTGGAAGAGTTGGCAGGCCTGTTCTTTGTAGGCAGCAGTGGGGGTGGGAGCTCAGCCCAGTTTTTCCTTATTGTTCCCACCATGGTCATCTCCTGTCCCAGCTTTTATGACTTGAAAAAATTGTCGCATGTGATGTTGTGTCCACTGAGTCCTCTTTTTTCAGGGCGTCCTCATTAGGTTTCCCTATGTACAGTTCCAAGCAAATGGGGAGATCGCATAACAGGCAGCCCAAATCTTTATACCATATCTTGCAGGTTTAGATGGTATATACTGCCTAAAGGGGCCTAAATGGCATCAGCAGCAGGGGCAAAAACAAACAACTCACACATACACACACACACACACACACACACACTTGAAGCAGGCCCAGACAGGAGGAGGACATACTGAAGATTCACAGGACCTACAATTTCTACAGTTTTATTTGCTTCTCATTTCTTCATGACTGCATGTGTCTGTCTGTGTGTGTATATTTATTTATGAAAGTGTGTGGGTGTGAGTATTTTTGTGTTCATGAGGCAGAGATGAGTAGTAAAGGCCTTTACTTTCTGTCAAAATGTGATGATTTATGACCCTTTATCTTATGTTTGGACACATTTTGTTTGACCTCTTTGACCTCAGGGGTTATTTATGACAGATAAAGACTGTAATAAAATGTCCCCCTGGAGCCACCTGAATTCCTAAGCCCCCAACCCCCTGATGTCTTTGACATGAGATTTTAGGGTTGCAAGAAAATCTAACAGATGCAGGCGTGGGGATGGCATATGTTAGATTTAATAAAAGCATAAAAACTCTATTGCTTAATATAAAAGAAAAAAAAAAGGTTGCACCATAATGAAATAATGAGAGTGGTTAGTTAAAATCCTTGAGAAGATACTGTATACACATCACAAATGTGAAAATACATACTTTTTTACACACACAAAACCAACCCGCTAAGGGGTTGTCCTTTTTTAGCACTCATGTATAAAGGGGATGGCCAATAGACTTAGGTCGGTATTCTGAAGTTTTTGAACAAACTGTTAGAAATATCACAATGGCTGCACCAACTAGCGACATTTCCACACTCACACCTACTAGGGGTGTTGTTGTGAACTCTGAAATAACTTTTGCGCCTAGAAAAGGTAGAGACACAGATGGATTCGATTGTTTTACTCCACAGGCTATGGATGTGTTAAAATACGAGTGGCCCTTGACCGGCGGTCGTATAGGGGGCTATGTTTTTGACAATGTAGAGCGGTGTGTGAAACTATACACATTAGATACACCAGGTACGGTTTTTTCAATCGATATGCCACATATCGCATATAGTGACGCTGATTGGAAAGATTCTAGAACTGCGATTTGGAAAGAACTTGGTGTGTCGAGCGTGGTTGGAGCCAAAGTTTTCAAGAAAATTGATGCATTGCTCAAATGTGTCCTGCTTGAAGACCGCTGCAAGGGGGTTAAAACGAAGCTATTTTAGAAAAAAAAAAAACATTAGCATACCTGAATACGTCACCGGACCTTTCATTGATACACACCCCTTTTTCCAAGCCATGAAAAGAGCGGCTCGCTGATGGATTTCAGTGTGCTTTGACATACCACTTATGGACAACATCCCAAACCTAACCATGGCTGCAACAAACGAATGCGAAGGGGCAACGCTGCTCTCTACAACAGTCGGAACAGCCGAAGCCAGGATTAACTATGAGATCTATAAAGAGGTGCTTGAAGCCGCAGAGTTACCTGCCGAAATCATCAAGGGTGGCGTGTGTATCATGATAACGCGCATTATGAACAGGCTGTTAAAGGAATGCTGCTATGGCTGTGAAGTGAACCATCCCAGTCAACGGCAGCATGTTTGTCTTTATGGGCTACCGACAGACTTCTACGACAACAACATTGAAGAACTGAAAAAGAACATCTACAGTCCGTCGATGTTGAGAGTCCTGATGCGTATCTGTGAAGTAAAGGGTCTAACCCCCAACCCTCGAAGAATTTTGGGGGCCGTGGATATGATCATCTGGGAGTTGTCAGAACATCATGACAATGAAAAAGCTCTTCAAGAAATGTATCAAGATATCAGTTGTGAGGATGAAGAAGTCATTGACAAAGCGATTGCAGAGTGGTGGGTCGTGAAGAAAAGTGTCTGAACTGACCTAAAAGATGGGGAACTATTTTGATCGAGATAGGCCTTCAAAAGAGCATATCAAGAAGCATGTGATATACGAACTTTATACATTACAATGTAACACTATTATTAATGATTCGAGACATGCAACAACTTTTACTGTGTCTAAAAAATGTTTGAAAACTCTCAAAAAACTAATGTGTATAGCCAGGATGGGTGCTGATGATTGGTCTAGGGTTGCACAAAGGGGTGCTAGTATTAACATGCCATGGCAGGTCTCATTACGTTTAATTTTAGAAGATGTGATACTGGGTCAACCAGGTTATTTTAAGTTGGGTCATATCATTGTTGTATGTACCTATATGGCTGATATATGCACCATTAACATATGTAAAAGTAAACCTGTTGATGTATATGCAGTGGTGGAAGGCTTGGTTGATATTATGGTAGAGAAAAGTCTTGATACATGTGTTCAATTTTTAAAGTATTTGGATGCTTGAGATTTCCTGTATTTGTGACAGTATCTAAATAATAAAACACTGTGAGACCATTTGCTCTTATGTCATTTCTATGTAGACATTCAACATGACAGACCTTCTACTTAAAACTATATACTATGATCCAGCCAGTGAGGGTTCCTTTGGGGGTAAAAATCGGTTAAAAGAGGCGGTTTTTAATACCACAGGGAAAAAGCTGTCGGACAGACAAGTATCTGAATGGTTGGCTGGAGAAGAATCCTACACATTACACAAAACAACTCGTGTAAATTACAAGAGGAATAGGGTCATAGTATATGGTATAGACAAACAATTTCAAGCGGATCTAGTGGATATGTCAATGTATTCAAAGGAGAATGACAACATCAAATACTTGTTGACTTGTATAGATGTTTTTAGCAAATATGCATGGGTACGTGTTTTAAAAACTAAGACAGGTCCCGAAGTAGCAAGTGCTTTTGAGTCCATTTTAAAAGAGGGTAGGGTGCCTAAGAAATTACAAACGGACCGTGGCACAAAGTTTTTTAATAAATGGTTTCAGAAGGTAATGTCTAAACACATCATTCATCTTTTCGCTACAGGGAGCGAATTAAAAGCAAGTGTTGTTGAACGCTTCAACAGATCAATTAAAACTCGTATGTGGCGGTATCTAACAACTCTCAATTCTAAACGCTATGTTGATACTATACAAGATTTGGTCTTCTCTTATAATAATAGTTACCATCGAAGTATCAAGATGAAACCTACAAATGTGTGCATGGAAAACACGTCTATGGTGTTTAAAACATTATACAGTCTAAAGGATTATAATGACCCAATTGTGTTTAAATACAAAATAGGCGACACTGTAAGGATTTCAAAAGCGAGAGGAGTTTTTGTTAAGGGATATGAACAAACATTCACCCATGAATTTTTCACAGTAGCAGAGTGTGTACCCCGAAGACCTCTGGTATATACACTAAAAGACTATGATGGGGATGTAATAGAGGGGTCATTTTATGAAGCAGAATTGCAGAAAATACACATCGATAAAAACAAACCATTTAAAATGGAAAATATATTAGAAAGAAAAAAAGTGGGGTCAAGATATATGGTGTTAGTTAAATGGCTTGGATGGCCTTCCAAATTTAACAGCTGGGTTCCTGAAAAAGATGTAATCAACATACAGTTTTTTAAAATCAGAGCTCTTGGCCAAAACAGTTCATTCAACACAAATACACCATGGACGACGAAGGCTTTTATGTGACGCTGCCATGTAACGCATCACGTAGTGTATACAGTGACAACGAGATCTCCAAGTATCGCACTAATCTAGCCAGACCTTTACAGTTAAAGGGTCACTGGGAAGTGGGGCTGTGTGAGATCGTATACCCCCGGACCTGGGAGACCTTTAGCGATAAACATGCTAGGGTGACTCTCACAGATGTAGTATCCAATGTATCTACAGGTGTAAAACTACGTGTGGGGTATTATGGAAAAATCCCTGATATACTTGATGAGATCAACAAACACACAACAGCATTTGGTGTAAAATTTGGCTGCGATGAAATTTGTAAACAAAGTCTTTGTCACCTCAAAACAGATTATGAATATAACACTCCATGGCAAACTTAGCAGAATTTTAGGATTTGGCGAGGGATTGGTCACTGATGAGGTGGTGATCATTAATCCGTACACAGACCCCATCAAGGGTAGAAAATATGCGGATCATGTAGCTGATTTGTATGGGGGTGATTATACACTATTTGTATACACGGATATCATAGAGTATCAAGTTGTGGGCGATCATTTTGTACCCCTCCTACGATGTGTACAAATAACTGGTAAAATCAAAGATATCATCACAATCAACTACGAAAAACCACACTACGTACGTGTCTCTAAAAGGCACATCAGTGACATTGCTATTGAGGTCAAGACTGATCAGAATTACAACGTACCTTTTAAGTACGGAAAGGTGGTGTGCAAAACTTCATTTCAGACCTGTGAAACACACACATCATTTTTAAAAAACAATGAAGCAATTCAACATAGCAGCAGATCCACAGCGATATGTGGCCTACTACCATAATCAAGCAGGGGGGTTCATGCCTGGCTTTTCAGGAGCCGCTACGATGTATGGTGCGGGTCTCGTGGTTTATTCAGGGGTCTTTTTCGAATGGCAATGCCTCTATTGAAAAGAGGGATAGGTATCGCTAAACCACATCTAAAGACAGCCGCTAAAAATATTGTCAGTGAGGTCATCTCAAATGTTGTGAACCGACGCCGAGACACCACCCAGGACCGATCAGGGATGTTGGTTCTGAGCCGTAACACTATGAAAAGACCTCCGGGGGTGAGGCGTGTCGTGGCGAAAAATAAAAACAAGTGTAAACCTAAGAAACGCTCAGTGACTAAGAGGAAGCCGACTGGAGCACAACGTAGAAACGGTGGTGCAAAAAAGAGGTTTAAAAACATATTCTGATTATGGCTCTATTACATGGCTTGTCTGAAGAGTGTGTTAAATCAGAGTTAGACCTTTTCACAGTACCCATGACCCAAACAACTATCGAGAAAAATACATATGTGGAGGTAGCACCTATCTCAGCTTTGTCAGATACGGCTCCCCTGGAATTTTTCATTGCGGGGAACGGAGACGACTATATCGATTTGAATAACACTCTTCTGTATACAAGGATACAAATCACAAAACCGGATGGCACAGATATTGATGCCGGTGCCACTGTGGGTTTAGTGAACTACCCTGGTGCTACAATCTTTTCGCAGGTCGATGTATCACTGGGGGATCGACTTATCTCTCAGGGGTCAAACACTTATCCATACCGTTGTATGATCGAGTTTCTCCTGAACTATGACCGACAGACTCTGGAATCACTTTTTTCTGCGGGTTTATTTTATAAAGACACAGCAGGCCATATGAACGTATCTGACCCAGCCGGCGCTACCACAGGTTTCACAAAGAGAGCCCATTTCACAGATGAAAGCAAAGTTGTGGAACTGTTATCACCTATCCATAGTGATATATTTTTCCAAGAAAAGCTGATGTTGAATAATGTAGATATCAGGATAAGATTGACGCGTGCAAAGGATGAGTTTTGTTTAGTGCATACTGGTAATATAGCATATAAAATCAAGATGCTTTCAGCATCCCTATTTGTGAAAAAGTCTCTGTATCATCAGCGGTGAGACTGGTCATGCACAGGCATTACTCTCTGCAACAGCCAAATATCCGGTCGATCGTGTTCGGATCGGGTTACCAATCTAGAAAACCTCTTCCTGGGTACCCTCCCCAAGTCTATTGTAATAGCTATGGTAGATAATGATGCCTTTACAGGGGTCTATGCTAAGAATCCATTCAACTTCAAACATTATAATTTAGAGTACCTATCCCTATATGTTGATGGTGTACAGCACCCCTCAAAACCACTACAACCACAATATTTAGAGGGTGCTGCTGTGAGGGAGTTTTACCAGTTAGCCCTATCCACAGGCAGACATTTAAAAAATAGAGCTATGATTATAGATCGTGAAGATTTTTTACAAGGATATACACTATATGCATTCAACCTTGCACCGGATGACGAGTGTGGGCAACATTTATCATTAATTAAGTCAGGCAACATTAGGTTAGAGACACGTTTCAGACAGCCACTACATAACACTATAAATGTAATTGTTTATGCTATATTTGATAGTATAATAGAGGTTTCAAATCGTAGACAGATACTGATAGATTATTACTGAGACTATGAACACACTTCAGCTTTCTGCGATTATGGGGAAATTTTCCAAAAACAGTCATTTCTTAGGTGTGTTAGCATGTGATCAACTACCCCTTACACCATTACAAATCTTACCTGTGTCTGTGATAATCAACACACATAGTTCAGATATGGCGGGGGAGCACTGGCTGGCTGCTTACTTAACAGCTAGCGGCACAGGCTGTTTTTTCGATAGTTTTGGTAACAAACCAAACTGTGAACTATTCCCAGCATCTATATACACGTTTTTAAGAACTAACTGTTCAAATCTACAATTTTCAAACAGACAAGTACAAGATTACTCAGCCATCACATGTGGCGAACATTGTGTTTTCTTCCTCTATCATATGTTAAGTGGTTTAAACTATGACAATGTAATGATGAAATATTCTGATGACTTGTTTAGAAATGATAATATGGTTTCAGCATTTGTGAAAAAGTTACAACCATGTAAATGTAACTCTAATGTCTTATACTGTGTCCAACATGTACAGTCTGGTGCAACATTCTAAAACAAATAAAGCAAAGACAAAAACAATACTCAAATTATTTAAAGTGTATTTATTGATTAAAATCCACATCAATGTGACAAGTTACACATTTTGATAATATGAGCAAAAAAAAAATAATAATAATTCATGACACATTTACAGAATGCTTCTTCTTCATTATACAACATATGCATACACATTTAACAACACATTTTTAATACGAAAGCCAATTCGAAGCATCATCACTGGGTGATAAAAACTCTGTGGCTTCTAAATCTCTGACAGGTGTAGAATAACTTTGTGGTGGTATTCTTTTCAAAGATTTGATAGCCTGTTGAACTTGTTTATTTGGAATAGTGGATAGGGGTATATTTAATTTGGCTATGGCACTCAGAAATTCACGCCAACCCTGTGGTCTCTGTCGCACTGTCTGAGGGGCAGTGGCACTTTCTACCAAATCAAATATATGGGTCCCTGGGACAATCAAACCATTGAAGACAAACTCGCCTGACTCACTCCATGAGGCTGTATCTTGAGAGTTAACCATTTTTCTAATATATACTGGGCATTCTTTTTGCTTCTTAAAGGTATGTTATTTAAAATGTCTGCAGCAACTGTGTCACCTTCCACAACAGCACTTGTAGTCTGTGGTGTTAAAACATTTGATGCTGGAGTATTATTTACAGGATCTTGTGGCAAACTTAACGTTAAGGCATTTGTCTCAAGTGAACCCTGTTTAACTAACGACAAATACCTCTGTAACAGCCCCGAATACATTTTAACTTTCGGTAACACTTTCTATGAAGCCCAGCGTTATAAGGCCCTATAAGGACATTATAAGGGCCTTAATAATGACTTATAGCGATTGCTACAATGACTTATAGCTACTTTATAACTATGTATAATGTCTTCATGATGACTCATAATCACCTTTATGATACATTATATCAGTTCATTATGAATGGTTATAATTAAAGACGGAATAATGCATTATAAATATGTGACTGTCGGGTAACACTTGCTATGAAGCCTGCCTTTATAAGGTCCTATAAGGACTTCAATGATGACGTTTAAAAGTATCTATAAGACATTGTAGCACTCTTTATAACTATGTTTAGCATCTCCACAATTACACATATCCACTGCTCTGAAACGTTATGTCAGTTAATTATAAATGGTTATAATCTAAGATAAAATGATGCATTATAAATATGTGATCATAGGTTTGTGTGGGTAATCATGAATCCTATGAAGCCTGCATATATGAAGCACTATAAGAACATTCATAATAGCTTTAAAAACTAGTTAAGTCATTGTGGCACTCATTATAACTATGTATATAGGTCTTCACGGCACATCATAACCACCTTTGTGATATATTATGCATATTCATTAATGGTTATTAGTATGGTGACTAGGCTGCTATACAGACATAGAATATTATACACTTTTAGAAGATCCTATAAGTGGACTTTGTCAGCTTTAAGTAAAGTGACAAAAGGGTGGTGTTGTTATGAACAGATATAAGATTCTATAAGTGTACTTTGTCAGCTTTAAAGGCACCCAGTGCAACTTTATGTAAACATTCAATGAAAAATACCATTACATATCGACATTCAAGGAGCAAAGATGAGACGTCGTTGTGTGGTGAGAACTGATAGAAAATCGTAAACAACAACAATCGCCGGTGGGGAGAAGCCATTTTTCCATTGACTGGAAGCCTGCTTTATTTATTGTAGGTTACAAAAAATAAAGAAAATGGCGGCGATTGTTGTTGTTATCGATTTTCTATCAGTTCTCACCACACAACGACGTCTCATCTTTGCTGCTTGAATGTCGGTATGTAATGGTATGGAGTTATTGAAACTTACTACGTGTAAAAAAGACTAGAAATTGAATGTTTATTTTTAAGCCTCGAAAGTTGCACTGGGTGCCTTTAAGTAAAGTGACAAAAGGGTAATGTTGTTTTAAACAGATATAAGATTATTATAAGATAAGAGAAGAGAAGATAAGGCATTATGAACTTGTTAATAGTGCTGACAGTAAATACAACAGGATACAGATGAAAACCCTTTTATTTAAAACTTTCTGGAGGTGCTCAGACTTTATACAAAAACACACATTGTAAAGATTTCGGGCTAAGACTTTTGAACTTCAGAGTTGCTGTTATTACTCCAAACCCAATGTCCCTACACAATAAATACTGATATTTGCAGAAACAACGAAATATTAAAGTTGTCTACATAAAAGCATAACTTTGACGCCGCGCGCTTTTGGACCAATGAAATCTGTTCATCAACCAGTCAAGCAAATATCGAAGGTAATACAGCTTTCAGACCTGAGAGCACGCTCAAGAAGGTAGAAGACGTAGGACTGAGAAGGTAAGAATGAGTGCCACAATGACTTAACTAGTTTTTAAAGGTATTATGAATGTTCTTATAGTGCTTCATATGCAGGCTTCATAGGATTCATGATTACCCACACAAACCTATGATCACATATTTATAATGCATCATTTTATCTTAGATTATAACCATTTATAATGAACTGACATAACGTTTCAGAGCAGTGGATATGAGTCATTGTTGAGATGCTAAACATAGTTATAAAGAGTGCTACAATGTCTTATAGCTACTTTTAGAACGTCATCATTAATGTCCTTATAGGACCTTATAAAGGCAGGCTTCATAGCAAGTGTTACCCGACAGTCACATATTTATAATGCATTATTCCGTCTTTAATTATAACCATTCATAATGAACTGATATAATGTATCATAAAGGTGATTATGAGTCATCATGAAGACATTATACGTAGTTATAAAGTAGCTATAAGTCATCGTAGCAATCGCTATAAGTCATTATTAAGGCCCTTATAATGTCCTTATAGGGCCTTATAACGCTGGGCTTCATAGAAAGTGTTACCTAACTTTCTCATGTTGATCCATATCTGACCTGCTCAAAACATTTTTAATGGAGGTATCCAACTCGTTCTCGGCAGTCTGTCTTAGGGTAGGTGGGGTCTCATTATTCTTTAATCTATCCAACTGTCGTTGGGGTACTAAATACATTTTTTCAGCATAATCCATACTTTTTAACCACTTCTTGAAGCAATTAGACTATTTATAAAAGGAATGGCAACACTCAGGAGAGGTAAAATAAAACCCCCTTGTTGATTAATAGTTTGTCTTTTCCTACGAACACCAACTTTCTTATTAGCTATAAGTTTAATTAGAGTCTTCCTCTTGGCCAATTTTTTATATTGAACACCTGTAAGGGGTATAGTGCCGCGAAGAATATTCAACGCCACTTCGCACAGAGTTAGTATTAACTCATCTGAGGCTGTTTGTAAAATGATACGCCGCTGATGGGGTTTAGCCTTAAGTAGATTTTTCAAAAGTGTCAAGTTTTTACAAACCCGCATTGACATGACAACGTCTCAGACCCTTTTCTGGACATAGACAACTGGATACATTGAAAGCAAGTCTGTTCTGAGCCGGAATGAATCTGGGGTCTTGGTTTTATAATCAATAAGTAGATAACCATGGGGTTTCTCTGTAGCATTTTTAAAACAGTCCATGAAATACTGTGTATTGCCAGGATACATTTGTCTAGCCAAAACAGACACCTGATTATTATCCCTAGGGTTTTTGAACAGCATAAGATAATTTGTGTTTAGGCTAATAGTTCTACTAGATTTGCCCTGAACAAACAGATTCTGGACCATGTATATGGCACTGAGGTTTCGATGGTGTACATATTGTGTAAAGACCTTCTCAACTTGATCATTGCTACTAGCATCTTTCATAACATCATCTAAAATAAGCAAGTTATTTTTGGTCACAGGTAATAGTTCATCATCATCTAATACCTTAGGGATGCCTTCTATGAAATGAATATCTCTTATGTTCAACAATTCGTCATAAAGAGGTTGCCAACAGTTATATATGTATACAATATTATCAATTTTATTACAAATAACATTAGAAGTATTTACAAGCAACATTTTTACAAAATATGTTTTACCACAGTTTGAGGGTCCACTTATCACACATGAAAACGGATGTTGGAGTCTGAAATCAAAGTTGTTAACATCTCTGAAACTCGTATTAAGATTATCCATCTTTTTCTTTTGTCAATATACACACATACACACAGACACTCAGTAATCAATACCCGTAAGGCAGTGTGGTGTAGTCAGGGAGAAGCACATGTTTGTTATACACCACTTTGAAGCACTTCACAGCTGACTTGTTTTGAGTGAGAGTCCTCTTATTGCGTACAATGTTGTGGGTGTGGGCTAAAATGTGGTGTGTACTGTGCCTGTTAGTCACTTGATGATCAACCAAGTTTATCAGGGTGTCTAATCTGATAAGTTTAGAATTCTCAGCATTCAGAGTTATGCCCTTAGCTTTCATGCATGTTTTACCAAGTAGCGTACGATAGCCATACGTTTTGGACCAGCTGAACAGAATTCCACAATGTGATCACCATTTCCAACCTCATCTGTGAGGTCACCTAAATAACCCCCTAGTGGCGGCTCCCAATCACCCTCTTTTGAGACAAAAATCAAACTATCAGTATCACTCTACAACAGTCTGTTCCCCAATTTCTCCATGACACTGTATAGCTCCAGTCGTGCATGGGCCGTTGTGAATGCACCGACAAACACATTTATGTTGGGGGTCTGACCCCCTGACCCTTCAGGAAAACGCCACTGCACCAACGCCACGTCGTCTGAGACAAAGGAGAAGTGACACACCTCATATTCATCACCAAATATATATCTTGCAAATTGTTCAGGGTCTTTCAGAACCTCTGTTGTGGGCATGTTCTCCCTCACTGAGAAACGCCCCCAGAGGCTGTTTAATAAAAGCTTATTAATATTACAACGTGCTTTATTAACGCATATTTTATCGGGATCCAACTTAATCCCTTCTTTCACAAAATAGTCCTCAATATACTCCCTTTTTGCAGATTCGGTTGTCGCATGGTTGGGATACCCACTGGCCTCCTGCTTGTATTTTAGAAAGGTTTTCACATACTCTGAAAAAAGGGTCGTAGACGTCTGTGGAAAATGCCATATTTCATCAATGACGGCAATCACATAACCCTTCTCAACAGCCTTCAGTAGCTCAATGCTAACCCAACAACCTGAAAGAGCCCTTTCAGCGTCATTATGATTACACGGTGTGTCCTGGTTTTCCTGCTCCACACATGATCTGCACAAGGGAAGCATGAGCTTTCCGTTGCATTGAAATGGAAGGACTGGGTGAAGCAATGTTTTTGGGGGGTAAACAGTCGCTTTGACTATGCAAAAGTAGCTCTCAAGGGGCCCAAAATCTTTCAGAATAATCTGTGGATGACCTATGGGGTATGTTTTTCTAGCCTGGCAGTATGGGTATAAACTGGTAAAATCAACATATCTGATCTTCTCACCATCTGCAGCTTTGTGATACAACTTGTAGGCATTCGTTCTACCACCAAAGAGAGAAGCTCTTGGTTTCAGACGTTCTGGGTGTTTGTACATGTTCATGAACGAGACCACTGAAGCATCATGTTGTTTGGCATGCTTCCACTCGCATTCCCACATAATCACAACTTTAAAACCGTAAGCCTTAGTAAGTATTTCCACCTTATCATCAAAGTGTTTTCTTAAAACACCATATGGCACTTTTGACAGAGGGTGTAGATGATCGGGTCTGTATCGACACTCGTGGCCATGGTGCATACACCCGTAAAACTCCAAACCAATTCGCTCACCATCTTGCTCATAGTAACCATCCATTTAATATTTACCAACGTGCATTTCCCCACCAGCTAGGGCATGTCTGATATCCACATCTCTACGACTCTTAACATATTCAAGCCATTCAATGGAAATGTTTGAAAAGGCCTTGTGTGTATTAACATATGCGTTGTTATGTGTCAGTGCCAGTGTATCTCTGGGTAAGTAGCTTGTTTTATAAACAGCCATATAGCAAGATGCTAAAGTGGTCTGGTTAAATGGATCTAGACCTGTGCATTGCATGAATTCATTCCTATACGTCAAACAAGCCTCCCTCAGCAAGATGACATCATTCTTACCATATGCATGCAACTCCTTCTGAAAGTCAAAAACACCACCAGCAGTGTCAGTGTACCATGCATCAAAAGCAAGCCTGTCTTTATCAGACATATTATCATAGCCATAGTGAAATTTCGATGGATAGGGACCAATGTAGTTGTCATTAGCACTTGTGTTGAATTTGTGTGGGAAGTAGCCCTTGTCTTCAGTGAGAAGATTAAAAGCAGCTGTTGTGTTGGCTAAGCGCATAGGTATGAATGAGTAACTGTCTATAAAACGATGTCTGAAAATATCATCATACATATAGATCAGTCGACAACCCATCATGATGAGACGTGGAGTTACACCTATTTTGGAGAAATATTCCATCAATAGAATATTGTCAAAACCAGCAGCGTTGTGAGACAACCATGTATAACCAATGTATTTGGAACATCTGAAATGTTTCAAAAGTCTAGCTATACAATCAATACCCTCAGCTGTAAAAGTTTCTCCAGTACAAGTCATACCACATGCAAAATTGGCTATGTGCTTTCCATTTTCAAACCGTGTCTCTAAGTCAAACACTGCACGAAAAGCAAGATTATCGGGCCCGTAAACGCTGTGATACTGCCGCGAATGATATGCATTCCTGGTTGATATCGGACATTCCCCCGAAATTTTCGTCTGCCGCAAATTCACGGAATTTCCAGAATACAGACCAAGAGGGGAGAGGGGGGCGATGTGTTAATTCTCACCTCCCGCTGACAGAGGGGTGAAAGGCTGTTATTAGCATATTTGACTGTAGCCTCACACACAATGCAGCCATTGGTTGAAAATGACCATGATTTAAAATGTAACCGTCTTGTGATTGGGGAAAGAGATTCTTCCCTATTGGTCAACTTTCAACTGACAAAATCGTAGCCCCTCCCATTAACAGCTATTGCCTCATAAAAACGAAATTAATAATTTATGTATAATAATATTATGATAATGGTTATATATGAAATTAATGAATTTCTTATTGATCCTTTAAATAATCATAATCATAGTAGGCCTAATAGAAAGACAGTTGCTTTAGACAAAATCGAGCATTGACGACCTTAAGTCAGGTATTGAAAACCAAAGCTTTATTTAAACAGAAAAACAGACATTGCATCAGAGAAGAAAAAAAAAACAGCAGCAGCAATAACAGCAACACAGCACTGAAATCTGGGACAATAACATGGCTTCATAGTGGCGGAAATGTGGTAGTCTTTCCGATGGTGTGCCGCCACGAAGCCTTCTGTGGTCCCGCCCGGTCGAGTCTTCCTTGCAGAGCCGCACAAAGGTCAGAGAGCTCGTTGCTTCTGAAAACTGGCAGCCGCACAATCCAGCCAGTTTCCCCCTTGTCTGTGCAGTCCTCGTCATCGGACATAAGGTCCAGGGTAACGTTCTTCCAGAGGTCCATTTCTTCCGTCGCCAAGACGGTCATCCTCGCCTCCATCAGCTGTAAACATAAACCAAATAAGTGCCGCTGTGCTGACACAACGATAACGCATATTTCTATAGTTCGTCCATCAAATGTGTTTAACGACTGCAATGTACATTTGTTTATAAAGGACATCGTTTCTGATGCAAAACGTCACTTTTTATTAACACGAATAATCTCACCCTTGCATTGGGTCGTATGGCATGGCGCTTCGCTCGCTTTTGTGTGAACGCCGCACAGTCTCCTGTAAAGTGCAATACACATTTCCAGAGTTAAGCAGCAGGCATTTGGGCAGTCTGGTAGCCTACGTTTCACAATGATTTCCCTGAATAATTTACATTGCTTGCGAGCAAAATTCTGAGGCCTTGTATAACTGTAAGAAGAAATCACCTAAACATAAATAGACTTAATGCGATTTTTGAATTAAGCGCCCTTCGCACATCTCAGCGGTTCTAGACAGCTGTCGTTCGACGCACCGGACACCGACATGGCTTCTTCTATCGACTAAGAACCGCACAGAAACGGTGCCATTCAGGCACAAAGTAGCCATCGATACACAATACACTCAATACACGGTACATGGACATTCAAATGCCAACACATTTTAACGGATATACGGTAGACATACAAGAGACTTACCGGCAGCATTCGTGATTGAGCTGAAGTCTGATTGTATACATCGGTCCCTGAGAAAAGGTTGCCGCCGGGAGACGCGGAATCTTTATTTGGTTCCATGGGAATGATTGGGAAGGTTTAGTTTTGAAGTATAGTCCGTGAGCCAGAAGGGTTGGTCGTTACCGAAAAAGTCTGAAAGCCTGGAATCTCAGCTTTTCAATGATGAAGTCCAAATTATGAGACAATTTCAACAGAGTCTGCAGCTTAGCATGCCATGGATGTGCAAATACAGCCGCGGAAAAAATTAAGAGACCACTTCAAAATTATCAGTTTCTCTGGTTTTACTATTTATTGGTATGTGTTAAAGTAAAATGTACATTTTTGTTTTATTCTATAACCTACTGGCAACATTCCTACCAAATTTCAAATAAAAATATTGTCTTTTAGATCATTTATTTGCAGAAAAATGACAATTGGTCAAAATAGCAAAAAAGATGCAGTGTCTTCAGATCTCGAATAATGCAAAGAAAACAAGCTCATATTCATTTTTAAACTACACAATACTAATGCTTACACTTAGGAAGAGTTCAGAAATCAATATTTGGTGGAATAACCTTGATTTAAAATCACAACTTTCATGTGTCTTGGCATGCTCTCCACCAGTCTTTCACATTGCCGTTGGGTGACTTTATGCTACTCCTGGCGCAAGAATTCAAGCAGCTCGGCTTCTTTTCATGGCTTGTGACCATCCATCTTCCTCTTGATCACATTTCAGAGGTTTTTTATGGGATTCAGGTCTCGAAATTGGGCTGGCCATGACAGGGTCCTGATCTGGTGGTACTCCATCCACACCTTTACTGGCCTGGCTGTGTGGCATGGAGCATTGCCCTGCTGGAAAAAACACTTCTCAGAGTTGGGGAACATTGTCAGAGCTAAAGGAAGCAAGTTTTTCTTCCGGGACAACGTTGTACTTTGCCTGGCTGAGGTTTGTAAAAGACCATAAGGATTGAAAAAAGCGGACTAGAGGGTCTTCTAGTTCGTCTTCTCTTATGAGTCCAATTTTCAGCTTTGCCCAACACATGGTCGTCTGATGGTTAGACGGAGACCTGGAGAGGCCTACAAGCCAGAGAGTCTTGCACCTACTGTGAAATCGGACTCATCAGAGAAGACGAACTTAGAAGAACATCCAGTCCGCTTTTTCAATCCTTATGGTCTTTTATAAACCTTAGCCAGGCAAAGTACAACGTTGTCCCGGAAGAAAAACTTGCTTCCTTTTGCTCTGACAATGTTCCCCAACTCTGAGAAGTGTTTTTTCCAGCAGGGCAATGCTCCATGCCACACAGCCAGGCCAGTAAAGGTGTGGATGGAGTACCACCAGATCAGGACCCTGTCATGGCCAGCCCAATTTTCGAGACCTGAATCCCATAAAAAACCTCTGAAATGTGATCAAGAGGAAGATGGATGGTCACAAGCCATGAAAAGAAGCCGAGCTGCTTGAATTCTTGCGCCAGGAGTAGCATAAAGTCACCCAACGGCAATGTGAAAGACTGGTGGAGAGCATGCCAAGACACATGAAAGTTGTGATTTTAAATCAAGGTTATTCCACCAAATATTGATATCTGAACTCTTCCTAAGTGTAAGCATTAGTATTGTGTAGTTTAAAAATGAATATGAGCTTGTTTTCTTTGCATTATTCGAGATCTGAAGACACTGCATCATTTTTGCTATTTTGACCAATTGTCATTTTTCTGCAAATAAATGATCTAAATGACAATATTTTTATTTGAAATTTGGTAGGAATGTTGCCAGTAGGTTATAGAATAAAACTAAAATGTACATTTTACTTTAACACATACCAATAAATAGTAAAACCAGAGAAACTGATAATTTTGAAGTGGTCTCTTAATTTTTTCCGCGGCTGTATGAAGCTGAATTTCTAGCATTTTGGGGTTCAATCCAGGTCAATTCAATTAACATAACAAGACCTAGGCCTGGCCAAGGGGAAGGGAGGGGGCCTTTCACACTAATGTGGGCTTCTACGGCAATACACAGGGTCAAAAACTGTCGTAAATCCAGTGTCCTTTCAATCCAGGTCAATTAAATTAACATAACAAAACCTAGGCCTGGCCAAGGGGAAGAGGGGGGGGCCTTTCACACCAATGTGGGCTTCTACGGCAATTCACAGGGTCGAAGACTGTCGGAAATTCCACATTTCATGCAGTGAAAGAAAATGTATTTGTTAGTATCAGCTTGTTTTGTCACTGGCTGTATGTAACATTTGTGTATGCCATCGGGGGTCAATGACTCCTTGCAGTGGGGGCACATTACCGCAGCACATCTATGGGGTTTTGGTTTTTCAATACTGACACGAATACGTCTGTTGCAGTCGACACAATATTTTGTCAGATCACAGGGGGCTGCTAACATGCCTAAAACACTCCTTGGAGCCTGCTGCTTATGTCTCACAAAACAGTATGCAGATTTACAATACCTCCGGCAATCATCACAATATACTGACACACCCGGATTCTTGTAACAATCCTCATCCACACATACATCACATGTGTACTTACATCTATGGTCACCCATCCGTGCATAGCCTTTGTAACAATGACTACACACATATGCCATTCCAATAAAGGAGTTCAGTTTCAGAATACGGTGGTAGTGTTCATCATGTAAATACAGATGTATAGTCCTAGGATGGGGTGCATCACTAGTCTGATTATGTAGCAATATTCCATTTTCAGCTCTGTGGAATATAACTATCTTCACATCCAACAAACTCTCAAACAGGGGAACATGTGTAAGGCCAATTTTCTGTTGATTGCTTAAACCTGCACGCCTCTGTGTGTCAGCTGCTACCTCCTGTAACTCATCCATTGTCACCACAGGGTTCATGTAGCTAGCCACACACATTGCAAAGCAGAGGTTATTTGCCACGTTAGTAGGTGAAAAGAGATGCATTCTATTCTTCCTAATTATCTCGTCGTGCGCTAATTCACGAATCTTACGATATGCACCTCCATTTCGGCTACGGGTTATAGACACAATCACCTCCAAGTGCTGATCTGTCAGAAGGGATGTGTTGCTTTGTAGGATCCTCTCTATAGCCTCTATGAAAAGGTCTAATGAGTAGTCATTTGCAGGTGTTAGCATAACATTCACATCTGACGTGAGACTATCACCTCTCAACGTAATATTAAACACACCGTTTTCACCCGCCAGTGTCCTGGAGACCGCCAATACATCACTTAAAGTTGTGTATACATAATTCACAAATGAAGCCATGTCAGTATTCGCTACATCTCTGAAATTTAGAGACCTAGGTAACATTAGGCTATTGAAATGAGGTCTTGCGACAACTCGGTAATCACCCAGAATACCGCCCTCGCGCACTAACCGCTGCAGAGCTTCACTATCCATGTTATGAATGTCGGTAGCATCAGTCCTAGGAGCTGCACCCCCCACTTGTATCAACGTCCGTTGCTCTACGGTCATGCCACCACACCCGGAGCTAGTAGATGGCACTGCTCCATCATTCACAATGATACCCCCTGTGCTAGTAGAAACCACTGATACATTACACACATTGACAACTCCTGAGCTAGTAGCGGCTACGGCTACATCGTTCACATTGACGCACCCTGAGCTAGTAGCTGCTACGGCTACATCAGCCACAATGATACCCTCTGAGCTAGCAGATGCTACAGCTACATCGGTCACAATGATACCCTCTGAGCTAGCAGATGCTACAGCTACATCAGTCACAATAATACGCCCTGAGCTAGTAGATGGTACAGCTACATCGTTCAACAAGCGGTCATGTGAAACCCTCAGTCTGTCATAATCACATAGCATATCATTTATACGTGTTATGCCATCTCTGTAGGCCGTCACATCGTCAGATTCATCCGAATCATATTCTGAATTAGCTGGGGTATGCCACGAATACAACAACTCATTTATACGTAATATATCATCTCTATAATGCCTAGTATCAACAGGAATGTCTTCAGCCGAGTCAGTTTCTGACATATGGGGATCTTCCCACGTCTGCAGCAGGGCATTTAAACTCGTAATGCCATTTCTAAATGCTGTATTATCAACAGTGTCAGAGCCATCCGATTCATTTTCTGAATCATCATTTCTGAGGTTAGTTTGAGCTATAGCATTAACACCTCTGACTTCATCACCCACTGTTACAGCATTCGTGTTAGGGGGTACCGTGCGCCGTCGTTTACACAATCTATACATATTTCAATCACTAACTAAACAACAATCTATCTAAAAATACTAGTAAAACAAATTAAAACAAAATGTGAAATTTTGAATGATCACTGACATTTACACCCCTAAAACATATCTATATAACATAGCTATTTAAAAAGTTTGAAAAAAAAAAAAAACACACCAAAGCCCCTACACGACCATAACACTCCGTAAAACAGACTCCAAGCGTGCCATATCTAATTGTGGGACTTGTTGCAACCTATTGACCCCTCGTGCAATATTTTGGTTAACAGCACTGGCCCTTAGCATGGTAGCCTCAATGGATGTCACCCGCTCAACCAGCTTGTTCGTGTTTAATATTCTGAGAAGGTTCCCCAACAGCACACCATGCCTTCTTATGGCTACTTCAATATTAACCATCCGATCTAATATAGGGGTTATTGCCAGACGTACAGCATCTATGATCACAGCGGATCCACCGATACATATGTGTTCAACAGCATCTGACCTGTTTGGTGCGGGGTCTTGGGGTTCCACGACTGCTGGCTCCGATAGCACTGCTGGTGACGTTACTCCAGAATCAGGAGATTCGTTGTCCCATGAAAATAATTGTGAATCAGTCCAGTCAATCACATTGTCAATCACATTGGTCGCATCAGCATCAACTTGGTCCCTGACGAGTTCCACACCGACCCGTCTAGCGTTGTCTGGTTCAGCGGGGTAGTCACCACCAGGGGGTGATTCATAGACTCTGGTAATGTGAATATCTTCAGCCGCCTGGATGTCTGAAAATAATACAAAATAATGTCATCGCCATCAACAATCCATATATACATTTAAAACATAACACCCAATATGAAACATTTAAACACTGTAGCATTATACCTGTAGATACGGCAGCCGATAATCTGGGTCTTCGGGGCAACGGTACAGCGTTGACTATTCCAGCGGCGTAGCCACTACCAGGGGGTGTATCATAGAACCTGGTAATAAAGGTATCAGCAGGCCCCTGGATGTCTGAAAATAATACAAAAATAATGTTGTCACAACCACCCTACGCCATCAACAATCCATATATACATTTAAAACATAGCACCCAATATGAAACATTTAAACACTGTAGCATCATACCTGTAGATACGGTCTCCGATAATCTGGGTCTCCGGGGTGATGGCTCAATGACAGCATGGGGTGATTCCGTACATAGTCTCCTCACTCTTGTTTGAGGTGGCAGCCGGGGGCTATCATCATGATCATACGTGTCCTTGAACCGTATCAATCCCGAAACAGCTGTTTACAATGTTGAATAAGACGTTAGCCCCACACTTTAGTTATATGTATGTCGAATAACTGTAATGCTAAATATTATATTCACCTGAGCTTGAGTTACTGCCATCATTATAGCCGTAAAAGGGTATTTGGCTGTCCTCAACAGTAGGGTCTTAGGGGTGAGAAATAGTATTAGACACAAATCGGTACCTTAAAGCATAGTTAATATATCATATGTAAACTATTATATATATATATATATATATATATATATATATATATATATATATATATATACACATATGTCCATGTAGATTGAATCTTACCATAGGGGATGTAGCTTGTAGCAGGAGGAACCCTGGTAGTCACTATATCACCACTCACTGTAAATATTAAGTTTAAAACACACAGGTCACAGAATATACACATTATTTTTTTATTAATTTAAAACTATAATATTCTTATACTCACATAGTTGATCCACGTAGTTGGTCTTCTATTTACACTATTTGCAACATTGAGGCCATATGTCTCTGCATCAGCTAATGAGGGAATAAAATGAACCCTGTAATATTAGTAAGTGGTAGAAAAAACATAAGAAATATAACCAACTAAAAAAACAAACATAAGAGTATGATACATATTTGAATGAGTAAATGGTTTACTGCTTACCAAGTATGAAAGTGTCCATCTTGAAAATGTTCAGGAGTCAGGAGTGTCTTCCAGCTAGTCAATGTTGTGATGAGTTTCAGCAGTGAATGATTGCGAGATCCTTAAAGTGAATCATGGGGTCCTTTATACTATCTTACAATCAGGGGTGTGTTTGTTTTTGAGGGGGTGTATTCATTGATAATGTTGACGCCCTCAGCCAGGTAGCAAAGGTGTAACATTTTATATATGTGTTCAATGACCATAGTTTTAAAATACAATCTTTTAAAATATATATAATTTAATCACCTGTGTATATGAAATTAGTTATTTTCTAATTTATTTAATTATAAGGTTTTAGAATAGAACTCTATATATAATATTTGACTACTTCAATTAGAAAGGTACAAGTCCTTATACATTTATTTTGGCTATTTTAGGTATCTTACAAGAAACACTGGCACATGTATAACATGCCTTATGTTATTTAACAAAACACGGCCTGTGAGTCCCTCTTACTTCAGAGTCAACGCTTTAAACAATATAGGCCTTATGGTCAAACCTTAAACTATAAGGCCTGTCAAATGTTAAGGATTCTACTAAAGAGAGTTATAACTATTGACACATTGCTATGCTGAACAACCCGCTAAGATTATGTGACTTATTACATACATTACAATATAACAAACTATTTAATGTGATATACTAATAGAAAGCTTACCAATGAAAATCCCACACACACACACACACACACACACACACACACACACACACACACACACACACACACACACACACACACACACACACACACACACACACACACACACACACACACACACACACCATTTATTTCAGGCCCTGTCACATCATACAGGCCCCAGACAGGCAGACTACAACTCTGGGGTGGTGTTCTATTATGGTCTATGCATGAGACCATGTACTTCTTTGTTTTTACATGTATTTAAACAAAGGGGGTCTGTCCATCATAGACCCACCCTGATCAAACCTAGACTAATATATACATATCAGTCCTCAACAAACCCTATGCATAGACATGATGGCCACTTTGAAACAGACAGCTAGGCTACAGCTCTGGGTTGTGTCTTTTGAGGTGGTCCAGCAAGGGTAATTAGCATCCATTGTTAACACAAATGTGCTTAACAAAAGGGTATGGTGTCTATCAAAACACACACACACACACACACACACACACACACACACACACACACTACCCCACTGACACTATGTACTGACATGAGTTTTAATCTTAAAAACTGAATAAGAGAGAGAAATAGTAAAACTAGATCTGAAATATAAAGCCTCTCATATATTACAATCTTATTCACAGACATTGGGCCTGCACCTCTGGAATGGGGTTTACACTTAAAAGAATATATGTCTTATGGGGTAACCTTACATTTTAAGGTATTTCAAATGTTAAGTCTTCGTCTATTGAGAGCGTTAAAGATTTGACACATTTCTATTCTGAACAACACTCAAAGATTATATATATATATATATAGATTGGTACCTTACATTACAATGTTTAGTAGCATAACATTCATTGTATCACACCATTTTAAATCTTAACAAATGGAATCCCTTACACACACACACACACACACACACACACACACACACACACACACACACACACACACACACACACACACACACACACACACACACACACACACACACTTTACTACTGAGATGGTTTAAACCTAATTGGGCATGTCTTCTGATAACCTGTATTTTGGGCTAACTTTGGGCTAGCACTATCTTCTTTGCGGTCGTCAGCCTGTTTCCTCTCCGCCAAACAAGGTCAAAACACTGGCCTTTCACATTCATTGTTTCCCTCTTCTCTGAAAAGACTGAGAAAGAGAGAGAGATACAAAATTAGAACAACATAAGAAATGAGAGCAAGACGACACCTTCTGACAACTTCCTAACACGTCAACATCTCATCAGTCACATCATGTGCCATTTGACAGAAGGAGAGATTAGCACTGTACATGGTTTACAAACTGCACTGAAAAAAACCTTTGAATTTGAGCTCACAAGAATTGTGAAGTGCAAGAATTGTATTCGCTGAGAAAATATCCTGTGTATATATACATATACATAATGTGTGTGTGTGTGTGTGTGTGTGTGTGTGTGTGTGTGTGTGTGTGTGTGTGTGTGTGTGTGTGTGTGTGTGTGTGTGTGTGTGTGTGTGTGTGTGTGTTCACGTGTCTGGATGCGTTTGTCTGCTTCAAACAGTGCCAAGAATGTAAGGTGTATACAGCACCCTGTTTTTAATATAAATCTCTCTTTAACACTCACTCTCACACACCTCAAGTCTGGAACACCATTATAAAAATGATAATAATAATAATAATAATAACAATAATAATAATAATAATAATAATAATAACTAGAAAATGCATTTCCTGAATGAAAATGAAATGCAAAAGTTAGGAAAGGAAGAAGAAAAGAAAGAAGAGTGAAAGAAGGAAAGAAGAAAGGAAAGAAGAGTGGAAGAAGGAAAGAAGAAAGGAAAGAAGAGTGAAGAAAGGAGAGAAGAGAGGAAAGAAGGAAAGAAGAGTGAAAGAAGGAAAGAAGAGTGAAGAAAGGAAAGAAGAGTGGAAGAAGAAAAGAAAGAAGAGTGAAGAAAGGAAAGAAGAGTGAAAGAAGGAAATAATAGTTGAAGAAGGAAAGAAGAAAGGAAAGAAGAGTGAAAGAAGGAAAGAAGAAAGGAGAGTGAAGAAAGGAAAGAAAAGTGAAAGAAGGAAAGAAGAGTGAACAAGAGTGAAAGAGAAAAAGAGAGTGAAAATATTGAAAAAAGGAGATAAAAATGGAGTGAAGAAGAGAGATTGAGTGTGAGAGAAAGTAGACTGAGAGGGATAGAGAGAAAGATGGAGAGATGGAGAGAAAAGAAAGTAGAGAATGGAAGGTGTCTTAATGTTCCTAGTTACAGTTAAATTGAGAGGGACAGAGAAGCGGTTCCTTTGATTTGGTGCAGGTGTCAGTGAAGCACAGGTGCAAGCCAGTTTAAAGACCCTATTATGATGTCATAATGGCCCAATGTAAGTCAATGGGAAAATTTAGATTCGTTTTTATTTAATATCTTAAAAAGTATAAAGTTTAGAAAAGTGAAAAATAGCATAGCATAAGTGTCCTTTACAAGACCTACGCGACAAAGTTTGAATGACGTTTCTACGTTAAGCGGTTCGGGCTGAATTAATCGCAGAAAAAGGTGAGAAGAATAATAATAATAAGAAGAAGCCTAGGAATAACAATACAGGGCATTTCATGCACTGTAATAAACCATTATGAAACAGTATGGTGTAAATAACAATCAGAGAGGGCATGTTCATGTGTGTGGGTGTGTGTCCGTGTCTGTGTGTATCTTGGTACAGAATGAACCTGATCAATGGGTCAGTAGTGTGATCGCTCTAAACCAAACCTCACAAAATTATATCAATTTTAGCCTCATGGATCCCATTTTTATATAGTTACATGTTCATTTTTTTCGTACGTTTCGATGAAAATTATACAAGACTCTGCCCTGTAACACACAGTAGAAACAACAGGACCATGTAGCTCAAAGAGGTTTCAAATATGTTTTAATACGCTTCAAAATATCCAGGAGACCTGTTTAGCCTCTTAATCAGCAGAGGCCAACAATCAGCAGTCTAATGGTCTATATAAATGCATATATCTGACAAGACAAGACTCCCCCGAGACAGAACAATGAACATTTGGAGTTGGCCAGCACCACTTGTAAACAAGTAGGCCCTCTCTGTCTGACCTTATGATAGAGAAATTTGAATGAAGACTTTGTTATTGTATTTTAATGTGTGCTGAGGCCTACAGGATGCATACTCTCTTGCTGAGGCAAACCACCTGTTTTTTTTACTGATAATCATGCACACTTCTCAACTCTAAAGGACATATTCTGAGATCACTGTAGCAACTTCTGAATACCGCCCTTTGTGTGATGAAACCTGTTTTTTCAACTCACATAATGCTGGCTGCGCCCAGCTCATCTTTGGAGTCTGTTCACAACCATTGGTTGTAGCACACTTCCTCTTTTGCAAAAGATATAAGTTCTGTTTTAAATTCTGATTGCTGGTCTCTGTCTCATTAATATTAATATAATTTATCTTACACCCTACTTGACACTTGTTTTCAGCAAAGTAGGTCCATATTCACCACACCACTGTATCAAAACCATTCTATTTTCTTATAAATAAAGACCCACTACAATGTACAGTTTTGTATGCCTCTAAAAGTTGTAATTAACATTGCATGTACATATTTTCCCTTAATGGCATTCTTCAGACAGACCTTTCAACTTCATGAGCAATTTTAATGTAATAACTTGCATTTGAACCTTTACAACTCAAGTGGTGTATTTCTGCAGAATATTTGCTGCTGGCTCACACAGGAACAGTCATACAGGCATGCAGACATACTGAAAAACAAACAAACCCCACTGTTTGACTGAGTCTGATCATTTGCACCAATGACTGTATAGAGACTTTATGTGCTCTCGATGATTAACACCCATGTCAGGAAAGGGAAGCTCCACCCCTGTAACACATAGAGTAACATCAGATACAATGGGGGCTTCCTCTATCCATTTCTAAGTTTTTAAGAGTAGAAAATGGGCCAAACACTGTGGGTCTGCTGTTCACCTACAGTCACTCTCCACAAGATCTCATGATCATCTGAGCAGCCGGTAGAGAAGAGCAGGGCAGAATGGAGATGAATGTGGGCAACTATCGACAATTAGAACCTGATGGAGTCAACAGACCCTCTATGGGCCAACATGAAGAAACAGACACTGCCAATTATCCCTGCAAGTCTTCAAATAACGCTGACTTTGTTTCATGATTAGCAGCTCGTATGAGTTTTGAGGTCAATTTTTTAAGTAAAATAAATTATAATTGAGTTATACTGTGTCCCATTGTTTTGATCAAAACAATATATTACACATCATTGGTGATTAAGCAAAATAAAAGTAGGAAGGTGAGAAGTAAAAGAGTAAATTAGGAGCATCAAAAACATACATGAAAACAAAATATTGTCTTCTTATAGATGATATCGACAGCAGTCTTTAAGCATTTTCAACCACAATACTTTTGGAATTTTGCAGCACATGTAGAACCTATCACATAGTATTCAGATGTTGAAGCATTGATAGACAAATAATTCTAAATGCAGAAAAAATGGTAAAGCCAGGTAATACCATCATATCATGACAATAGATAAACCCATGCAATGATTCTCTGCTTTTGATTACAGAAAACAACTCTGTTTTGAACATATATATATTATATACTTTATTTGTTGTAATTTAATGTACTGTATGTCAACGCAAAGACTGAACCTATGCAATTATTTTCTTGTTTGTGAAAAAGAAACCTCGTTTTAAATGATGTAATACTGTGTAATGAGATGGAGTCTCAAACTCCCATTATGAAGTATATTCCTACCTGTAATTTAGTTTTACCCTCTCCCATCTTTAGTACCCTGGAAGAGGACTGCTGTGTGTCTGGGTCTGCTGTGTGCTCTCCTGCTGTCTGCCATCGCACTTCTCAGTTTCAAAATGATGGAGAACAAACAGTTACAGACCAGCTACAAAGAGAAATTACAGATGCAGTCAGTTTACGACAACATGACCATAGAATACCAACACTTACAGATTACTTACAACTAGGGCTGGGGGTAAACGATTATTTTCAAAACGATTAATCTGGCGATTATTTTATCGAATAGTCGACTAATCTAACGACTAATTGGACGATTAGTCTAACGATTATTTTTCTGTTGCTCGATTAAAACCATAATGTATCTCAAATAAATACCCCCAAAAATCTTAATAATATACTTTAATGAGCACCGTTTTGCACAGCAAAAGTCCAACAATGCATTTCATGTTTATCTAGAGTTCACAGTAAAAATGTTTGGTACTCAAATGAGCCCTATCACATTTGGATGTGGTGCTCATTCATTTAAATGTTTTCAGTGCTTATAAAAACATTCATTCATTGATGAGCACTGCGCACCACCTTATGTGCAGCACTGTCCTGGACATTGCTTGGCTGCATTAGTTGACATTGGCGATCTAACGTGGTAGTGAATCATGATACATACTATAAGCTGGCCAACGTTAGTCTAATGTTATGTGTTTGACTCGTAAATGACCACAGCATGAGTTAGCTCTCTGTGCCGTTTGTTGGTGCTTGGTTGGCGTGTTCTGCAGCCGTAAGTTAACGTTTACTAAACTGACACAGCTGTCTAGCCGTTGCCGCTATAGTAGCTAGCTAACGTAACTACTAGCAACCAAGCACGAACAAACTGCACGGAGAGCTAAGAAGATAGTTAGCTAGCACCACCGAAGTGCGCAGAGCTCAAGCTACACAACACACTGAACAAACGTTAAATACGAGCGACAATAGGGTGCGTTTGAGAATGGAGATAGAAACGCACCCCATTGTCTCTCGTGAAGGGGACAATAAGTAACGTTGGTTACATTAATTTAACGTTTGTTCAGTGTGTTGTGTAGCTTGAGCTCTGCGCACTTCGGTGGTGCTAGCAAACTATCTTCTTAGCTCTCCGTGCAGTTTGTTCGTGCTTGGTTGCTAGTAGTTAACGTTAGCTAGCTACTAGTGTGTCAGTTTAGTTAACGTTAACTTACGGCTGCAGAACACGGCAACTAAACATGAACAAACGGCACAGAGAGCTAAGTCATGGTGTTGGTCAGCTTATAGTATCATGATTCACTACGTTAGATCGCCAATATCAACTAATGGCGCCAAGCAATTCCCTGGGTTTCTGCTCTCTCAGTCCTTGCGCAATGTTTGTTTCTGTTTGGGTCAACCACGTGTATGTGGCGAAGCGTCGACGTAAAAATATGGCGTCGACGTAATTTTGAAATCGACGCGTCGACATCATCGACGCATCGCTACAGCACTACTTACAACAACCTCAAAACAGAGAAATCCCAACTGCAGACTAGTTACAGCAATCTCAGCAGAGAGAAACTTCAGTGGCAGGGCAGCTTTGATCACCTAAATAGAGAGAAATCAGAATTGCAAACCAGTAATGACAATTTAAATGCAGAGAAATCAAGATTACAGAACAATCACAATAACCTCCTCAGGGGGAAATCACAACTGCAAACAGGATACAACAACCTAACCAAAGAGAATTTCCAGTTACAGACCAGTTACAACAACCTGAATAAAGAGAATTCCCAGTTACAGGACAAATTCCAAACCATGGCTGCCGAGAAGGATAAACGGCAGAAGAGTGAGTGTCCAGATCTGGTTTATTGGCTTTGGGTCTTAAATTTGTATGGTAGAGTTATGTCTAAAGGCAAATATAATTTCATACTAAGCTGATGTGTTACTGGATACTTCACCTTTAAAATGATCATCTAAATAGAAAGCACAAATACTGTATGTTTCAAATATGTTGTTGACCTTTAAAGGTGGTAAGGATGTTATGTTAGCCACTATAAAGATGTTTTTTTGTTCAGTGAGATTCACCCTTGTAGGGGTTGTTGAATTCATAATGATGGTAGAATTTAAATATTAATATTTGTAAAATGTATGTAGATGTTAATATTTAAATTCCTTACTAGAATTAAGCTGAGTTCATAACCGAGGGACAGATCTAATTAATTTTCTTCATTTTTCAACACAGGAATGGAGATTATAAAGTATGCAGGTATGTCTTGCCATGGCCATGAAAACCTTTTTGTTTCATCTGTTAGTGTATTGGAATAATGGCAATGTGCTTGTAACCACTGTCTGTAAGTACGCAAAAAAAGGTCAATTTCGATTGTTTAGATCCATATTTTTCAAATTAACAAACCTTGATATGCACAATCAATACAAAATAAACACCACATTTTGTGAAAATTCATCCATATGGGGTGCTGCAACTGACACATGTCACTATCTCAAGAACTGCTTCAGCTAAAAATCTCAAATTTCCTATACTTGAACTCAGTTGGTTACTTTTACATATTGCGATGTCTCAATAACTTATTAAGCCAAACATTTGAAATGCTATTAATGCTATTTGCTCACATTTTCTAAAGTGCCAATGTTTTCTTGAAGCTTTTGAAGCTGTCAAGTCATCCAACTTTTTGCCAGTTTGGGTGCATCATAAAACCTGCTTGGATAGTCACTGCTTGCAATTATATTGACAAGTGTATTACTCTCTTGCAGTGGATGTTTCTCTGGATCCTGATACAGCTCACAACGACCTCATCCTGTCTGCTGATGGGAAACAAGTGAGGGATAGTGACACACCACAGAATCGTCCTGACAACCCCAAGCGCTTTTCTCCTGTTGTTAATGTTCTTGGAATGCAGGCGTTCACCTCTGGTAGATTTTACTATGAGGTTGAGGTCAGTGGAAAGACTGATTGGGATTTAGGAGTAGACAGAGTCCATTAACAGGAAGGGAAAAATTACCCTGACACCTAAGACTGGATACTGGACAATATGGCTGAGAAATGGGGATGAGTATAAGGCACTAGATGGTCCCTCTGTTGTTCTCTCCCTTAAAGAGAAGCCAGATAGGGTGGGGGTGTTTGTGGATTATGAGGCAGGTTTGGTCTCCTTTTATGATGCAGACAGATGGAATCTAATCTACTCTTTCCGGGGTGTCTCTTTCAAGGAGAAAATCTATCCATTTTTTTGTCCAAATATTAATAATGGCGGCAAAAACTCATCTCCTCTGATAATCATCACTTCAATTGCATGCCCCAAATGACTTTTATTAATGCTTATTTGCTGGTATTACATTTTGTTTTATGTTTTTTTTATATATATATTTTAATGATCATTTTTCATTGTGCTTTTTTATTGAATTTTATTTGTCTTATTATTATTATCTTGTGTTCATTCTTTCTCCTTCTTTTATATTTTTACATGTTTAATTTCTTCATTACTCCTTTCTCCTTTATTATGTATCTACAATTTATTTATTAATGTATTTACACCTGCAAATGATGTAAATTCAATCTACTGATTTGCCTGACTTAATTTCAGTTATACCTTAGTTTGTTGTCTCAGTCATGATTGATTGGGCATATCATATTAAACTGAATAAATGTAGTGACAGGAATGTTGATCATTCAAAATCTATAACTTCTTGTTGATTTGAAATATATAATTCACTCAGTGGACATAATATCATAATACAGATATAAAGCACTTTGGTACAACTCCTGATGTTTTTCAATATGCTATACAAATAAAGTTCACTTGACTTGAATTAAATCTAAAATTTACATCCACCAATAGATGGCAGAAATGCACCAATTACCCTGTCACCTAAGAATGGATACTGAACAATGTGGCTGAGAAATGGGGATGATTATGAGGCACTAGCTAATCCCTATGTTCTTCTCTCCCTCAAAGAGAAGCCATAGAGGGTGGGGGTGTTGGTGGATTATGAGGCAGGTTTGGTTTCCTTTTATGATGCAGACAAATCTACTCCGGGGAGTGCCTTTCAAGGAGAAAATCTACCAATATTTTAGTCCATGTCTTCATGAAAATGAGAAAAAAACTCATCTCCTCTGATTATCATCACTCCAATTTTGTGCAAAAAATTACTTTTATTAATTTTAACTTGGTATTAAATTATATTTTATTGTTTTAACTGCTTTTACTCATCACTTTTTATCATGATCTTCTATTGAATTTTTAATATATCTTATTATTTAGTTTTAATTATTTCTTCTTCTTTTATTACAGTTTTTATTGCTTTGGGCAATTTCACGAAACAGAAATTACATTCTCAAAACAACACGTGCAAACCTCAAAACCATTGGGCACTGGTTCACAACAGATTGGCATTTCTCATTCCTTTAATCAAATTGCAATTGTTTTAGAAACTCCTTGCAAATGACAAGTACAATTGCCTACAGTTTGCACACATTTCAAATGATTTAGCACATCTGTGCAAATGGTTAGGTACAATTGCCTTCAGTTAGCCCATTTACCAATTTAATACATCTTGCTGGTCTAAACTGACTGTTGCTTCTCAGTCAAGTGGTTGTTCTCTGCAAAACATGTTGGCATAATTTCCTTGAGTACATCATCACCTGCAAAATAGTTCACTCTACTGTCAAAATCTTTCAGGCACATAATACCATGAAAAACATCATGGTATATCCTGTAATATGGATCTCTTAGATCATCAGCTTACAGTAATTTTCAGGTGCAACTACAACTTTACTAATCAAGGGGGAGATTCACACATCCGATCACCAATCACACAGTAAGTTTAGTTAGCTGACAGGTCCTATCCAGGAGTATAAATGCTTCCATCAAATATCTAGAGCTTGACCAAGTTCAGTACAATTTATGAACATGGAAGCACCTGGCCAGGGAAACAACCAAGGGTAACTGCCTGTTAGAGGAAGAGGAGGAAGAAAAAGAGGAGCAATGGCGGATGTCCCACGCCAGAGCGGGGGCAACATCACCATGTGTGATGCCATTTTAGAGAATAGTGTAGTCTCCCACATTCCCAGTCTTGGCCCATACAATACTCAGAAGCTCCAGGTTGTGTTGTTTGTGTAGGCTATACATCATTTTAGCTTTAATGTGCTTATTGTATGAGAGTATATTGTGCTGTACGCATTTTCTGTTACTGTAACCATGATGTATGGCAATAACTGTAACAATTTCCATGGCAGTATGAGTGCAGTATGAGTGCTACCGTGTAGGCTACGCTTGAATTATTCTTTTTTCTGTTTGACACACAAAGTATTCTGGAAAGAAAACATCTACTGCAGTAAACGTCAAAGGACTGAGCCAAGATTGAAATGTGCACTTGAGGGATATGTCTATGGCCCACTGCCATACTGGCAAAACATCTAAACGTTTTGACCTGCAGTGCTTAAACAATGCCAAAGGGACTTTTCATTTTGGGGGCACTGACTATTGGTATGAGAAAAGGAATTAGTTTTAATTGATGAGTTGTCTGTTTTGGGAGAGATATGACCTTTTGCAGGTGTGCCATAGTGTTTTGATAAACTATCTAGGTTATTTTGGCAAATATATTTAAAGCTTGGAGAATGTCCTTTTCTTTTCGGGAAGGAACTTTTCATTTTGGGGGCACTGACTATTTTTATGAGAAAATTATTTGGTTTTGAAGCTTGACTTAACTGTTTTGGGTGAGATATGACCTTTTGAAGGTGATCTATGTAGTTGTGCTGAACCATATAGGCTATTTTGCCAAAAGCACTAAGAGCTTTGAGAATGTAATTTCGGTTTTGTGAAATTGCCCAAAGCAATGGATAAAAACTGTAATTGAAATGTTTCTTTTTATTTGTTAATTTCTTTAATCTCTTTAATGTAAAACATTTTATCAATGTATGTATGTCAGCTGTAAAGCACTCTGGTACAAATCCTGTTGTTTTTAAATGTGCTACACAAATTAAGTTAATTTGAGTTGACTTGACTGCCATCAAATATTCATATCCACCACTAGATGACAGCAATGCAACCAATATCTTCGTATTTTCACTGTCATAAGAATGTCATCCAAAATGCAGAGTTCTGTATTTGATTGGAAATTCCCCTAAATAAACTGCTGTCATAAATTAAATATGTGAAGTGCTGATTAAATTGTACTCTACACTGATATTACATTATGATATCTTCATGTGAACTAGGTAATGGGACTTACACAACATGTGATCAATCCCTTCTGTTTCCATCTGCCACATCGGGGAGGTTTAAGGCAGTCAGATACCTTCATTCATTTTGCATCTTGTAAATTCACAACCCAAGAGTCTTTCCTTTTTAAATCCAGAGAAATTAAGTTTACAGAACAGTCACAATAACATCCTCAGGGAGGCATCACAACTGCAAACAGGATACAAAAACCTAAATAAAGTGAAATCCCAGTTATCGGACAGATAAAACATTCTGAATTACGAGAAATCATAGTTTTGGACCAGTAACAACAACCTGAACAGAGAGAAATCCCAGTTAGAAAATGGCTATAATAACCTAAATAAAGAAAAATCCCAGTTGCAGACTTGTTACAATGACCTGAATAAAGAAAAATGCCAGTTAAAGACCAGTCAAAACAACCTGAATACCGAAAAATCTCAGTTACACACCAGTTACAGCGACCTGAATAATGAGAAATCCCAGTTGCAGACCAGTTACAACAACTTCTACAACATGGCTGCTGAGAAGGATAAACTGCAGAAGAGTGAGTTCTTGTCGGCTTTGGAGAAAGCAATTCTGTTGGAAGAGGGTTGCTGTGTGTCTGAGTCTGCTGTGTTCTGTCCTGATGACTGGCATGGCAGTTCTCAGTTTCACAATGTTGGCAAAATGTGGAACCAGTTTGATTCAAGGATTCAGTCATATTAACTTGAATAGAGAGAATTCCCAGTTGCAGGATAGTTGCAACAACCTGAATAAAGAGATATCCCATTTAGAGACCATTTATAACAAGTTGATTTAAAGGATGAAACAGTTACAGACCATTTACGACAACCTGAAGAGAGAGAAATCCAAGTTGCAGGACAAATTTGACACCATGGCTGCCGAGAAAGATAAACTACAGAAGAGTGAGTGTCAAGAACTGGTTGAATCGGCTTTGGGTCTTAAATTTGTTTGTTACACTAATGTCTGAATGCAAATATAATTATATACTTGTGTGTTATGTGATGTGTTACTGGATGCTTCACCTTCAAAAGGATAATGTAAATAGAAAGTAAATCTTTACATCTTTTCCTAATCTTTTGTTTACCTTTAAAGGTGGCAAGGATGTATGTTAGGCACTTTAAAGATGTTTTTTGTTCAGTAAGATTAACCCTTGTAAGGGTTGTCGAATTCATATTGATGGTACAATTCAAATATTCATATTCGTAGTTTCTGTAGATGTTAATATTTAAATTCCTTACTAGCTTTAGGCTGAGGATACACATGAGGATCATATCTGGAAAATTGCCTTCCTTTTCTTTAACACAGGAATAGAGGTATGTCTTGCCATGGCCATGAAAATATCCTTTCCGTTTCATTTGTTAGTACAGTATATTGGAATATAATAGCAAAGTTATGAAGGTTGGTTTGTTTAGCCAGATTCACCCTTAGGGGTTGTCAAATGAATGGTGATATTACAATTTCTTTAGATGTTTATATTTAATTATGAATACATTATATTTAAATTCCCTACTAGCATTAAGCTGAGAATAGAACTGAATTTTTTTTTTACTTTTCTTTTAAGTTTCTTCCTTTGAATGGAAATTACACAGTATGCAGCAGGCATCTTGCCATGGCCACGAAACATCCTTGTGTTAGTTCATTTGTTCGTATTTTGGAATAATAACAACTTGTCCTTGTTACCTCTGTCTGTAAGAAAGCATAACATCTCTTCATAAAGACTATTGTAAAAATGAATTATAAACTAGAATGTGCATTTCCTGAAAGAAATACCAGTGCATGCAATGCAAAAGTCAAGAATATAATAAATACTAGAATACTACTTGAAGGGGATACCAGTGACTGCAAAGGAAAAGTAGTAGTAGTTGGTAGGATTTTGCAATGGCAATTGAGGTGGTTGCTAGGTTGTTGCTAGGGTAGTCCTGGTGGTTTCTATGGTTGTTGCTAGGTTGTCATTAAAGTAATAGTTGTTAGGCTCTTGTTAGGTTGCAAGGGCATGCCCAGGGCAGTCATGGGGGTTGCTATGGTAATTTAAGTTGTTGCTATGCTGACTAGTACATTCAAAAATATAAGTTGTTCAAATTACTTAACATTGTTATGTCAATGTTTTCCACCTAACTGAATTTTGTTCAAACTAATGTAATACTATAATTTCAATATTATTTGGTCAAGTTAGCCATAATTGATCAGGCAGTGTTCATCTGACTAAACAGACCTTCATTACACTGACCTAACTCACTTATGTAATTCTAACTCAACTGGATTTACTAACACCAACTGAACAGCTCCTTGTAATTCCAATTTAACTGATTTGAATAAGCAGTACCTAAATGGTTTTAATTGTTATAAAGCCTACAAACAAACAAGGCTGACTTCAGTCAGTTTATTGATGCACACATGCATATAGTAGACTACAACACACACAATCACACACAAACACATGCCGCCGTGAATTTGACTTCTGTATTTTTCCATCCCGGACTGTCCTTCCTCCAGGACCCCAGGAGCAGTGGGCAGCTTTTAAGCGCCTGGGGACCAAGTGAAGTGAACCGTCTTGGTTAGGGATTGATAGGAGAGTGTACTGTTGGGGACACTGGGAGAACATGTAAGCTCCACACAAAAAGGCCCAGGAGGTACGTAGCCCACCTGAGCACTGAGGGTCTGGGGAGGACCTGCCCCTCGGACCAACAGTGTCCCATGCGGTAATCGAACCCATGACCTTCTTGCTGTGAGGCAGCAGTGCAAGCACCTGAGCCACCATGCCATGCCCTGGTTTTATTATATTATTTATTACAAATACAGTAGGACCAGCAATATCACTCTTAAACCATGCACAAATATTTCAACTTCACAGAATAAAATATACCAGCTGGGTAAGACTGTGACCTCAAGCACATTCATTTGAACACAGCATCACACTCAAAATGGAGTCAGCTTCTGAGCATGTGTAATGTAAGACCTACAGAAACCCATCTAGGACATTCTTGTATAGAGGTGACTGTGCCATTCACTCAACAGTGTTATGTTGAATTAACTTAGCTGGCTTCTTTTGCTTTAAAAAGTTTCCATTTTAAGTTAGACTTACTAAAGTTGACTAGATTTTAGAGGTGATTGTGCCATTCACTCAACAGTGTTATGTTATATTAACTTACCTGGCTTATTTTGCCTTGAAAAGCTTTCATTTTAAGTAAGACTTACTAAAGTGGGCTAGATTTTAGAGGTGATTGTTCATTTTAAGTTAGACTAACTAAAGTGGACTACAATTTAGAGGTAATTGTTCATTTTAAGTTAGACTTACTAAAGTGGACTACATTTAAGAGGTAATTGTGCCATTCATTCAACAGTGTTATGTTGAATTAACTTAGCTGGCTTCTTTTGCTTTAACAAGTTTCCATTTTAAGTTAGACTTACTAAAGTGGACTCGATTTTAAAACCGAACTCAGAAATGTTAAATAAATTGAATATAAGTACATTTATTTAATTCAGCAACTCACAGAGTTCACTTTTTTGAATGTAGGGTAGTCATGTTGGATGAAAGCAAGTCAGGCAAAGCTGACATAAAAGGTTGAAAAAGAGTGGGAATTGATGGATAGAGTAAGAAAGGAAAGAAAAGAAAGGAAAGAAAGGAAAGAGAGAGCAAAAGTGGCTATGGATATAGATAGAATGAAGAGAGAAAATACTGAAAGAAGGAGAGAAAATGGACTGAAGCAGAGAGATGGAGTGTGAGAGAGAGTAGACTGAGAGGGATAGATAGAAAGATGGCGACATAGAGAAAAAAAGAAGTGGAGTATCCCACTCGATCCCACTCAGGTGGAAAACTACCGACCGGTCTCACTTCTCACTCTCCTATCTAAAACACTTGAGAGGGCAGCCTCCAAACAGGTCACAGAGTTCCTGTCAACAAACAATCTCCTCGATCCAAACCAGTCTGGATTCAAAAGCGGTCACTCCACCGAAACAGCCCTGCTATCTGTGACAGAGGCTTTAAAAACAGCTAGAGCAGCAGCTCAATCCTCAGTTCTTGTCCTGCTTGACCTATCAGCTGCGTTTGATACAGTCAACCACCGCATTCTTCTGTCCATACTATCAAGTATGGGCATCTCAGGCAAGGCGCACTCCTGGTTTGAATCGTACCTCTCTGGGCGCTCATTCAAGGTGTCATGGCAAGGTCAGCTATCTGTACCCCACCACCTCACCACTGGGGTGCCCCAGGGGTCTGTAATGGGACCACTTCTCTTTGCCATCTACACCACCTCGCTGGGCCCTATCATCCGCTCGCATGGTTTTTCCTACCACTGTTATGCTGATGATACTCAACTGGTTCTGTCCTTCCCTCCTGAGGACAACACTGTTTCGGCACGGATCTCAGACTGTCTTGCTGATATATCCACATGGATGAAAAACCACCACCTCCAGCTGAACCTGGCCAAAACAGAACTGATGGTCTTCCCAGCCAAACAGTTCATCCACCACAACATCAACATCAAGACTGACTCTTTATCTCTGGCTCCATCCAAAACAGCAAGAAACCTCGGGGTCATTATTGACGACCAACTAACCTTCACAGCCCACATTGCCTCTGTCGCGAGGTCATGCCGCTTTGCGCTTTACAACATCCGCAAAATCAGGCCGTACCTAACCCAGTATGCCACCCAGCTCCTGGTGCAAACCTTGGTGGGTTCCCGCCTCGACTACTGCAACGCCCTCCTAACGGGCCTGCCGGCATGCGTGGTAAAACCACTACAGATGATCCAGAACGCAGCGGCGCGCCTGGTGTTCAACCAACCAAAGAGGGCACATGTCACCCCGCTACTCGCTGAGCTCCACTGGCTGCCAGTAGCTGCTCGCATCAAATTCAAGTCACTTATGCTTGCCTACAAAGTGCTTACTGGGTCTGCTCCCACCTACCTAAATGCTCTTGTAAGGGCAAATGTCACACCCAGGACGCTGCGCTCATCCAGTGAGCGTCGTCTGGCACTGCCCCCAGTGCAAGCAAGGCAATCCAGACTATTCTCAGTTGTAGTTCCACGTTGGTGGAACGACCTGCCTAGCACTACCGGAGCAGGAGCGTCCCTCCCTACCTTTAAGAAACTCTTGAAGACCCAACTCTTCAAAGAGCACCTCTCTTCCTAAACTGGCACCCTGGCTCAACCTGCACTTAAGCAGCAACAGGCCCGCACTTCTTTTTTTTTTTTTTTTTTTTTTTTTATTCTTTCTATGTCGTTTTACAAGCAGTATTTATTGTTACACCAGGTTTTTTAATGCTCTTAGCTTGATTGTTCTCCCTTGTACGTCGCTTTGGACAAAAGCGTCTGCTAAATGACTAAATGTAAATGTAAATGTAAGGTATGGTGAGACCAGTGATAGCCTTATGGAAATGAGCCCTAGTGACTTTTTACCCATCCAGGGTAGTGATACACAGTGATACACACAGTGAAGCACACTAAACCGGAGCAGTGAGCTGCCTTCAGCGGCACCCGGGGAGCAGTGATTGGGGTTAGGTGCCTTGCTGAAGGACAACTCAGCCGTGGATGTGGGCAGTGCTCTACCACTTCCCCCGCCCAGACTTTTCCTACTGGTCAGGGATCGAACCGGCCACCCTCCGGTTACGAGCCCGAAACCCTAACCAGTAGGCTACGGCTGCCCACATAACACTGAAGAGAATAATGTACTAGCTTAAGTAACACTGACTAAAATATCAAATAGTCTTGATTGACCTGAATGAACAATGCGTATCCCTTACTTACCAGTAAAAGACTGAATTGGTAAATATCCCCCTAATAAACAACACATTGCACAGCTACGTTGATTGTTTTCATGGCTGGTTACTACTCTGAACTGTAATTAATGATGTTTAGTTGCCAGTTGTGACCCAAACTGTTTATTCTCGGCCTCGATCTGTCAGACTTGAGTAAAGTCCACAGATCCGTCGTATCCTGAGGGCCTGGGGAAAAAGAACGAGAGAGAGACATTAGTGTTGGATGTTAGTTTGAGCTAGCGCATTCTGCATCCCAACTAGACCCTGCTCGAGGCAAAAGATCTCTTCAACAGGTTTATGTATGGTGAAAGGACGTCACTGTGCTTGAGTGAAACAGTGCTCATTCATCTAGTGTCTGCTGGCCTGTTGGGCCTCTGATTATGGCCAAGCTTACGCACACATCTACGAAGGGGGGGACCCAGCATGCACTTCAGCGAGCTAAAAATAGATCTTGTTGAGCTACAGTGAGCTTCCTGTGTGCGACGTTTGGCATCTTGTAAAATTGGGGCAAACTAATTGCGCGAGAGTGGCGTGCTGACATGCGCCACGTGCAGCCTGAAGTCTCGACATGCGTGTTTGTCTGCAGCTCTCTCTTTGTTTGAGCACTCTCTCTCTCTCTCTCTCTCTTTTTCTCTCTGTCTCCTTGTTAAAGTAGCGAATTATGATATATATTGTCAACCACAATAAAAAAAAAGCATATCATTTGAATATAATTTCCAGTTCACTAGTGACAGGAAATCAGACATGTTTCTCTGCAGCAGTATTGATTGATGATAGAAAAAAACTTGCAGAAGTGACATTCAAGTCATTATCTGTCCCTTACCTTCCTTTTCCCCTCAATGTTCCTTCGTCCTCTTTTAGTTATCCTCTTCTCCTTCTTCCTTGCTCTACCTGTACCCTCATATTGCTGAAGCACAACAGGGTCTCTGTGTGGTTCGCAGGAGGCGGGGGAGGGGTGGGTAATAGATCCCTCCCTGGGGACCTCACAGGGCAGCAGGCATCATGCTCCCTGATGCCCTCTGCATCTGTCTGCTCCGGCCATGAAATCCCATGTGGGAAACAATAGAGGGAGTTATGGGTCTCGCTCCGTGCACCCAGCATCCATGTGCAAACAGGGCTTCCCGTGTCTGGGGCCTGCACACCTGGGCACTGCCATCCCACAATTACTGAGATATAGTCTATGTATTGGGATTACTGCATGGGCACAGAAGTTTGAGGGTTGAGTGAATGCGAGAAGGGGGATCTGTGAGTGTGGATGTTAGTTTGTGTGTGTGCGCGGGTATGTAAATGTGTGTATGTGTGTGTGTGTGTGTGTGTGTGTGTGTGTGTGTGTGTGTGTGTGTGTGTGTGTGTGTGTGTGTGTGTGTGTGTGTGTGTGTGTGTGTGTGTGTGTGTGTGTGTGTGTGTTGCATGTAAAGGATACAGGGGTCAAGGACGAAGTGGTGTAAATCTTTACTGCTTCCACTCAACTTTTCTTTGTTTCCTTCAGGATGGTAATACCTCTGCCAAAATAAATACAAACACCATTAAAGCATATGGTATAGGTAGACAGACGTTCCAAACATTTTTTACGACTTCAGAACACATTATATATGGAAAAGAACCCATGGCATACAGCTTCAGCCGGATGTCTTGTACCTTATGTTATACGAAAAATAATCAATATCTTCTTGACTCCTGTGTGTCAGTGTATTTGTGTAGTAACTCTTCACAAAAACTGAACTTTGAAAAAGAAAAACATTTGCTATGCAACTGCATGTATGTTTTGAGAAAGGACTAGTCAAAAAGTCTAAGAGTGCTATGTCACTTTATTGTATTTTATATTCAAAAACTCATTACATACATACTTATGTATGGACTGCTGTTGAGTTTCAGTCACTACAGCAGGCCAGAAGCTGATTGTATAACAACGATTTATAATAACACAACCTCCACCCCTCAGCCCCTCCTGAAAGAGGTTTGGCAGCGGTCCACAGAGGCCCTCAGATCGGCCCATCAGATGTCCATTAACCCTCAACACCCCTCGGCCCTGACAACACCCACCCCCCATCTCTTGCATCACCACCACAGCTGATCCATTCACTGGGCTGTGGGTACCTCTGAGGACAGATCCTCGGCAAAACATGGCCAACCAGCTCCCTGTGCCGTGGAAAAACACCAGCTGAGAGGCAGGTTGACAGAGAGAGAGAGAGAGAGTGCAGCCTTTCTCTGCAAACCAGTTGAATCACTTCCTGAGGTTGTTTGATGAGTGTTTGTTGTAGTTTGTGATCAGTAAGGGTCAAATCAAATCAGAGAGAACAGTGAAGGTACACAGCACAGGCCCTGGTGACAAATGCACTCAATTAATGTAGCTGAACAGAAAACACATTCCATACGCAATAGGAAATACTTCTACAAACATCATCGTGCTGACTGTGTGTACAGGAATGAATACATAATACGTCTACATGAATCAAAGAACATTTCCTTCTAAACAAATATTATAGTCAAATTAAATAGAATACAATTGAACTGAGTTGAAATGAGGTGTGAAAAAGGTCACTTTGATGACAGATGTCCAGTCAGGTTTTACATACCATAAACTAGTAGAGAATAGTGATGATGATGGTGGGGATGATGATGATGATGATGGTGATGATGATGACGATGGTGGTGATGGTGATCGTGGTGATTGTGATGGTAGTGATGATGATGATGGTGGTAGTGATGATGATGATGATGATGATAGTGGTGGAGGTGGTGGTGGTGATGATGATGATGATGATGATAGTGGTGGTGGTGCACTCAGCAGGGTGTGGGAGTCTTGAGTCATCATGGGCCGGAGCTATCAGCTTTGGGTAGTATAACTTGCATTGACAGCATTGGATGCACCATTTGCAACACACCCAAACTTGTGAAGCTAGTGTGTGGGTGTGTGTGCATATGCGTGTACTTTTGTGTGTGCATGTTTGAGAGAGAATATATCAGACCTTTGGAAACACTGGTGGGCAAGCAATCAAAGTTACACTTTCATTATTTGTGTGCATCAGATTGTATTCATTTCATCAACCCCGCTTTTATCCCTCTCTCCCTCTCCCCATGCAATCCTTTGTCTCAGTGAGTCCATGTCAGTACAGAAATCAGGACCCCAGGACCCACATGGAGCAACAGATGGAGAACAGCACCTCTCTCTCTCCCTCTCTCTCCCTCTCTCTGTGTTCCTCTTTCTCTCTCTCTCTCTCTCTCTTTCTCTCTTTCTCTCATTTTGTCTGTCAGAGACAAACTAAAACAACAACTGAGACAGATAAAGAACACTTGAGGAATTGCACAGATGCTCATCTTGTCCAGAGGGACATCCTGGGGCAGAATGAAACGTTCCCTGTCAAGCACCATTAAGTCACTAAATTATCCCTCTCCGGCCCCCCTCTCCTGTGCAATTTTTCATGTTTAATACACACTCACCTAAATTTGATGGTCATCTTTCTTTTCTTATTATTATTGTTTTTTGTTGTCAATTCCTGGCTTATTTCTGTGACTCCAGAAGCCCGCTGTAAAGCTCGGCTTCGCACAGTCCCAGGATGAGCCTGGGAGCAGCTGGCAGCTTGCATTGGAGGTCACATTAACTCCAGGAGCCCTGGAGCGAGAAAACAAAAGCTTGTTGATCCAGTCATCTGAGCCAACTGGATAACACATTAAGCGCTCGGCGCAGCGACGCGCGCACAGGTCTCTCCAGCAGAGGCCCACGTGGCAAAAAAAGAAAATGAAAAAAAAACCTGTGCTGAAAAAAAGGAACACAAATCTTAATAGTTATAGCATGGCTGGGAGGCAAGGGGGCCTTTGGGTATAACTACTATTCACTTTTTGCCGTTGTTTAGTTTGCTCCCGTTCAGCTTAAGAATGCTGACATGGTGATCTGTCTGTTTTCGGGGCATCGTTTTTCATTTTTGATCTGGGGAATGTGTGAGATGTGACACAAATTGAGACCGAAAGCCTCAGCTTTATAAGGGATTTAGAGTTATAATTTAATAATTGAAAAAGCATTTCATTTTCTCTCTGTGTCTTTTCCTCTGATTTATCTTCTCCCTCCTCTTTCCATGTTGGATTTCTTTCCTTGTCCCATTGCGTGCCCGGAGGTCAATTCTGTACCTCTAAATTATGCCTCAACGATCAAAGTATGGTCCACCTGAGACATATCAAAGTATGGTCCACCTGAGACTTATGAAAGTCCTTTATGATGCCTCTGACCATAGCAGATATCTAATACCCGCATTCAAATTCTTCCATCTCATGCACACATTGTTGTCTCTGATCGGCTCTACTGTCGTGCTATGAGTTGGGTCTTAGCTCAGACCCCGTCAAATGTGTTCAGAGGTCTAGGTTTCCAGTTATAAACTATGGCTTCCCTACCTTATATACTTAACCAGCAAGGAAAATACATTTGTGTAGGAGAAAGGTTCAAACCAGCTATGTTTTATCTATTTCCATCTCAGACACAGTGCTTTCGTATTTGTAATACTTTTCTAGAGATGAATGCGTTTCCCCTATGCCATTTCTCTGTCTTTCTTCACCGCCCCACAATAACCACCTGCCCTCCACACCCACCCAAAACCAAACACACAGATTCCTATCAGATAGCTGCATGCCTGCCCAGCAGGGTACACAAAAAGGCCCCCCTACCAGTGCAGGTTGACACATGTGCCGGTTTGTCTGTGCTACACCTGACAAACAGCAATGAGGTCATTGGTGAAGATAAAAATCCAGTCAACACGTACGGTTGATTTTTACCCACACGCTAGGGATGAGGCCACTCAGGGCAATACAGCTGCCTAGCCACAGAGGGCGAAGAAGTGGTGAAGGTGTGAAGCTGAAAGTTCCTGAACTGTGGTAAGTCTGTGATTCTGAGAAGGACTGAAATTCCAGCGCAGAGTTTTCCGGTCAATTTCCATATCAATCAAGTGACGGGGAGAACAGTGGAACTTAACCATGCCGACCAAGGCTGCTGGCACAGACGGTCCTCACGCAATCCAGGAAAACTTTACCACACTGGCTAGATGCTGTGTTAGAGACACCAAACCACCCTTCTGTGAACTCCGTTTGTTGGTTTGTTTTATTTAATTCTGCATATTCAGTAAACAAATGACAGTAGGATACAGTTGTCAGACGTAGGTGTTGTCATGTTAACTTGCCTCTTTGAGCATAAGTAAAACTATCTGTTGTTTCCACTTTCAGTTCTTTGAATCACTGTCAGTGCTCAGTAGTATATTTCACAACTGGACCTTCACTTCTTTTTTGTGGGCCATCACACTCTGCTCTAGTCTGATAACAGCAGTGTGCTGGTGACTAGGTACATATTTTCCTTCAGCTCCTAACTACTAGAAACAAGGGCAAGTGCTTCTGTCAGACGTGTCAATGAATGTGCGGATGTGGTCTCAAATGTACGCACAACGAAATGACACTAGAGCACAGTGTGATTGGCATATTAGCTCACAATCCATTGTTTTTTTTCTGCTGCCCTTGCATTGATGACGTTTTAATCGGTTCGGATATTTACAAAAAAAACGCCTTCATCGTTTCCATATGTGCAGGTTGAAATGTCAGAGGGAATTTTGGAGCCCTCTGACTCTGCACCAAGTGAGCCTGGCGACCCGGAATGCCTGCCACTGTAAAAGCCACAGATGAGTGCCTCTGATCATACAGGTCCTCACCTGTGCTTAGTCTCCCACCTGTGATCCCCTGTGTCAACACCTGCTTGCTCGCAGGAGGCTGGGGGATCCTGTTTCCGTGCCTACACCAAACACACAGGGTTAAGCCGCAGTCATGACAGGCAGCCATTGCCACAGAAAATAAGGGATGGAATTTAAGCATGTCTGCTCAATAAGGGGTTAAGTCAAGAAGAAACTTGGGTCTTAACTGAGGCAGTTTTCAGTAGCGAAGAAGGTCAAACATTCACATACCAAATAGGCAACCTGTTTTAATGCACAGATAAGAACTCTTTCCTGATCCACAATGACAGAACAGGTCAACACTAAGGTACTCATACAGTTTGAGTAAGATTATCCTCACATAAAGGATATGATGATCCACGAGCATACACAGATACAAATCTATTACAGTTTATTCCAATGATTTTCACACTTCTCAATACCGTGTCCCCTTCTTCAAAACTCGTAATACAGGGGGCTTTACAGACACACACTTCAGCACATCAGATAACATTTGGTGCAAAATGCACTACAACCACCAAAATACTTCACCCAAAAGTATCTCATGCTGCCATAACTATACCATATGCTCTCTCCCATTATGGATGGATCCCAGCTGCTTTTAAACTCAATTTGAAATTAACTAAAAAAACACAGGCAACTTGAAGCATTGCAAAATGCATATGTTACATGTTGCAGTATCCTCAATTAAGTGTTACATTGCAAAAGATACGAAAAAAGTATGTCACCACATAAGAATATATACAGTAAATATGAAATTTAGCTAAATGCTTCAAGACAGCTCTATGCTACAATTTTGCTACAGCTCCATGTACAGTTTTATTTCACACTTGTATCAATACCATGTGCACTTTCTCAAAGCACAAAACACATTCAGCTTATCAGTAGACTATGCGAACTAAACTGTGGATACTTTTCCATTGCTTAGATACAAAATGCATTCAATGACCACTTCTTCCAAAGTTCATAGATACCTGTCTGAGTCAATGTTCACCACCAACAAAACTCTGAGCAACTACAGCATTTTTTGCATACATTTAGATACTCTGTTTAAAACAGTTAACTCTTAGTTCAACAAAACTTACATCACTGTAGATAGAAATATGATGTATTTTGACACACAAATGATATATGCATGAATGAGACAACTTACTCTTATTTTAGCAGAACGTTTATCCAGGTTACCATCTCTACAGAAGTGGCCCATTTACATTGAAAAATAAGTGTATGTAGTGGGATTTACAGTACTGATTTAGTCAATAGTGGGATCTACACTACTGTTACAGACAAAATATAGAGGTCACCATGAATCAGCATTGTGTAGGGCTACAACATACTTTTAGTTTTTTTTCAGTGTACAATAGTTCTTGATTAGGCATGGAAATACTTTTTTGCAATGCAACTCTACATATAGTTATCTATGCAAAAAACAGAGGAAACGTTATGCAAAGCTTCAAGTTGTCATGCTACATACCTAAATAAACACCTGGTTGTCATTTCAGCTGAAGACCAACCCAGGTGTTTTTTGTGTGTGCCTCGTTACCACATATACAAAAGGGGCCATCTTTGGATTGGCATTTGCTTTCTTTAGGCTGTCAGTAAAATGGATGTAGCAAGACGCAGATGTAGAGGAAGAAGACTACGGGAAGAATAAGAACAGCTGTGTCTGATGAAATCAGAGCAACGGTTATTAACCTTGTGGTCTGTCCATGAGGGCACCAGGTCTGAGGGTTCAGCCTAACTTTCCTAGATCCACAGTGGCATCGATAGTGACGATTTCCAGGCAAACCAACAGGTACTATACAGTTTTTACAGCATACTGACTGAAGGTATCTGAGTGATGGGCATATTACAGTAACACATGTCATATGAGAAAAGTCTCCAGAAAGTCTCCTGACGTATCAGTGCACATCTGTCTTTGACTCACTACTGTAGGACCCAGCGGTTGCCTCCCTCAGGGGGAAGGGGAAGAATATTTAGGATGCAGGAGGATGCAATAGTGGAGATGGTCATTGCCAACAACAGCATCAGGCTTAGGGAAATAAGCAATAACATAATCACAGACAGCCGCATATTTGCAAACATTGAGAATGTTGGCATTACAACCATTTCAAGAGTGCTGCTGAATCATCAGATTAGGGTGTAACCCTGTTCCTTTTGAGAGAAACTCGGAGCGTGTCAAGGAACTCTCACTGTCCACTTTGAGAGGAACTCTGAGCGTGACAAGGAACTCAGGTACCAAAACATCCAGGTAAGATTGGACAACACAGCACACAGGCATTTTGTTTGAGATTTTGCACAAAACTGTATGCTGTGCAATTTGTGATTTACGGTATCTTGTGTCTTATCTAATTCACAGAAGAAAGTCATGGAGCTTGAGGCCAGTTAAAACATACATACATCTTTTTGGATGAGGCCAGCTTCAACTTGGCAAAAATACGCCGCCATGAAGCAACATCACTTTGTGTGCAACAAAATCTGCTGATGGACTGCAGCTGCATAGGGCTGTCATTGGCCCATACAATACAGCACATAGGGCCGTCATTGGCCCATACAATACAGCATGTAAGGCCGTCATTGGCCCATACAATACAGCATGTAAGTCTGTCATTGGCCCATACAATACAATGCATAAGGCCATCACTGGCCCGTATAATACAGCATATAAGGCAGTAATTTGACCATACAAAACAGCACATAAGGACGTCATTGGACCATACAATACAGCATGTAAGGAAGACATTGGACCATACAATACAGCATGTAAGGATGTCATTGGACCATACAATACAGAACATAACTACATGATTGGACCATACAATACAGCACGTAAGGCCGCCACTGGCCCATACAATACAGCACACCTTAATGCTTTTCTCGATGAACTTTATGAAAGGCTTTCAGCAGCAAGAGAGGCATTTACTTTCATTTATGATTGTATGGGGCAACGTGGCCTTTCCCCACTCCCGCCAGGTTGGATTACAGCCCATCCCAGGATGATGACCTTATTCCTGCCACCATACTCTCTTCTCTTCAACCCCATAGAAGAATGTTTTTCTGCATGGAAATGGAAGGTTTATGACCACCGCCCACATGACCAGATGTCACTTGTAGATGTAATGGCTGCTGGGTGTATGGACATAACAGTGGAAGACATCCAGGGCTGGATAAGACACTCCAAGAGATTCTGTCCTGGTGTATGGCAGGAGACAACATTCTGTGTTGGTGAAAGCCAAATGCAGAAGATAGGATGGATTAGGTGAAGCCAACAGTAGATTTCTGCACCACTGATAGTCAGGCATAGCCTGGTGACACCAGCCTACGTATTTCCGCCTGAATTGATTTCAAGCTCATACTCAGTCTGGCCCAGCCCCATTGACAATCGTTTCCAGAACTCAAAATTTTGCCGGACCAATCAGCGAACAGTTCAGAGCTGTGACGCAAAACTCCTTGCCGAGTTGCATGTAGTCCAGCCGAGTTTGTAGTTTAACAGTATAGCAAAAATTGCTACGGAGGAAGAGACACGAAAAGCTATCGGAGAAGTTGTCTCAACTCTCGAGAACATCAGAAAATTAAAAGGAGAACAAGAGTATTTTCTTGTAAGTTTTATGATTGGAAAGGACGTCGTAGCTCTTCTCCCAACTCGCTTTGGGAAGAGTTTAATCTACCGAATGCTTACTAAACGTTGCTGATTGGTTAAGGGAACTCCAATGATTTTAAACCTCAAGATAAGCACCCGCCCATCTCGGAAACCAAAATGCATTGGGTTGGCCCAGACTGACTGACGGAATTAAATGGAGTCACAGTCTGGTAACGGCCAGGCTAAGTCAGGCAATATAGTATGTGCAAATTTCATAAAACTATTTTTTGTTACACTTTTTTCCAATAATTTTCAAACTCAATTCCATGTCCACTTTTTCAAAACTCTTCACACAAGTGGCTTTACAGACACACACTTCAGCACATCAGTTGACCTTGTGTTACAACCACCAAAACACTTCCTACTTCAACATTCTCCCTGGCCTTGAATCTTTAAAAAAAATCTTATCTTATATTCCACGAATATGACAAGGCAAGCAGTTGTAATGAAACCAGGAGTAACTTTTTTGATCTGTTGGTTTGCCTGTCACGATTCTGTATACCACTTTTGAGTGTGGTCAGTGTTGTTGATTAACAAGTAGCTGACCTGGGTTTAATTCCTGGGAAAAGCAAGATGCTGTTGTAAATCACTTTGGATAAAAGTATTTGTTGTATTTTTGAGTCATTTTGTGCTTAAGTTTTTAAAAAAAAGCATATATGGTATTAAAAATGATTGGAAATGTGAAAATGATTGAAAAAAAACTGCAATTATTTAAATTGACATAAGTGTATTGCATACTGTATACGTGTATCAGGTATATCCTGACCGAGGGTCACTTTATGAGAAATTGCTTACTTCGTTCATTCCAAAATATGGCTGTTTGTCACCTTTTAATGATCGGTTGAGTGTGATTTAGAAGAGTGTCGGCCAGATGTAAGCCTGTTGTTTTAAAGGGGGCATTTTTGCTAGTAAAATGAGTCACATCAACAATGAGGCAATTATCCTCGGGGAAGGCAGACTATATAAGAAGGAAGAGAGAGAAAGAAGAGAAGAAGTTTGGCACCTAAGCAGTGTCTCATTCAAAAGAATGGAGTGGGTGTTGTTACGGGCCTCGTCTGTAAGTGTGTTTATACATGTGTGTGTGTGTGTACACAAGCATGCATGTGTGTGCTTAAATATACTGTACTGTTACTGTATTAGTGTATGTGTGTGTGTGTGTGTGTGTGTGTGTGTGTGTGTGTGTGTGTGTGTGTGTGTGTGTGTGTGTGTGTGTGTGTGTGTGTGTGTGTGTGTGTGTGTGTGTGTGTGCGTGTGTGCAAATGTGTGTGTGTGTTTTTGTGTGTGTGTTTTTGTGTGTGCGTGAGTGTGCACGAGTGTGTGAGTATGAGAGGAAAGAGGAACTAGATGTATTTGCAACCCTTCCATAAGGGGTTGCTTATTGCTCAACCTTTGGATGTACCTTAAGCTGCGAACTTCAGCAGAAGCATGATATAGAATACAATATAACAACAAAAAGAATAATGTCATTTTTCAAATCACTGAAAACTGGCTAATCATTGAAAGGGAGAAAAAGAGAGAAAAAGGTATTTATTCTGTTTCTTCCCTTCCATATTTGTTTTATTTTTTTGCTGCACCCCCCAGATCACAAGTAAGACACCTGTAACATATATAAACACATTAGAGGAGATCAGAGCTAAAGTCAACATTGTTGCTGATCAGATCGGCAAATGTGTTGCCTCAACCAAATTTGGGCAGAAGATAAATGAAAAGGACTCGGGGGCCGTTCCCTGTAGTAGAGAGAAAAAGTATTTTGTCAGCTATGATTATAGCATCTGACATTCTAAGAGAAAACAAACGTCCCAAGCTCTTGCAATCCATCCACATGAGGCCACAGACTTCTGTGGAACTGACAGCTAAAAAGAGGCCCTTTTGCAGTTTTCAAACCAAAATCTTCCCTCTCCAACATTTTCCTTTCAGCAACCCTTTATCAGGTCGGCCAAAAGATCTCCCGTATAATTGGAGGCCTGTAGGCTTTTGTGTGAAAACAATGTGAGCTCTGCACCTTTTTGTGAGGAGAGGCACAATCAGATAGACAAGAATGCAAAGAAGCAGAAGGCCTATAGGCAGGGATTTGCTGGGAACCGAGTTTGGCCCGGGACCCCAGGGGTAGTGGGGAGAGTTGATGTACAGGTTCATCTGGTTAATCTGTCTGATGTCTGATTATTTTTTTTTCGCTATTATTTTCAGCCTTTCCATTCCATTTCAACATACTCTGCTTGTACATGGCTTTCGTTGACTTTAACACTACGCCGTGCAACATTTGCATTAGTGTAACATGTTAACATACAATAACTCATTGGGCTGTGATTGGCCAGTGAGGCCAGTGCAGGAACATGCACACAGCGCGCTCTTATCCTGAGTGACAGGCAGCTGGAGATGGTCGGTAAAAAAAGAGACAAGGTCGGTGAAATCTTCAAGGATTTTTTTGACGGACAAGGATTTGTCCAGATATGCCAGTAGCCTACACCGCGGCATGTGCGGGAGGGGGGGGGGGGGGGGGGGGGGTGAGACAGGATGTACAAGTCCAGTCAGGAAATAGATGAAATGGAAAATATCTGCAGATCTCAAGTTGAGGTATGATCAGTGATGGCACCGCCTCAGTCTCACATTGAGGGTAGTTAAGTTTCTGTGGTTTGTCTACCCCTGTGTACTCATTATGTGTGTGTTAGCCATAGTTAATGTTTACTCTGCCAAAATATTGATGTAATTAAAACAGAACAGGAGTGTACATAGTTTACAAGAATTACCTGGGCTATTTCTAAAATAGCTAAAAGTGTAGTTTCAGTACACATACATGATAGTTTGGGAAGTTCAGAAAGTGTAGACTTAGTGTGAATGTTTACTGGTAGAAAATATGCATAAGATGGGGAAAGAATATTTGAAAATGATGGCTGTTTTAAATTCTGGGTCTCAGCCTACAGAAATAGATTAGACTAAATTAGATTAGATCAGATTCAACTTTATTGTCATTGTACCGAGTACAAGTACTGAGACAACGAAATGCAGTTTATCATCTAACCAGTAAGTGCAAAATAGCAATAAAAGTGCAGAGTATGTGCAAATGTAGGGGGGACATAAGTGAATAAATATGATATGTACAATAAGAGTTAAATATGACACAGATTTGTAATATAAACAGAATTGAATAGCAGCAATTGAGGTAACAGTGGGGTATGATAAGTATATAAAGTGCAGGTGAAAGTAAACTGGTGGTAACAAGTGAAATCAAGTGAATGAGGTAGAAATCAAGTGAATGAGGTAGAAATCAAGTGAATGAGGTAGAAAAGTACAATCAATACAGGTAATGGAGTAAAGTGGACACAGTATTAAAAAGACAATATGGTGCAATTGTTCAGTTGCTGGAGGGGGGGGTAGGGGGGGGGGGGAGAACAGTCACGGGGGGAGGTGTGGGAAGGGGGGGGGGGGCAAACCCCCATGGAGCAGAGTTCAGCAGGGTGACAGCCGCAGGGATGAAGCTGTTCTTGAACCTGCTGGTACGGGAACGTAGGACCCTGTAGCGCCTCCCAGAGGGGAGGAGGACAAACAGTCTGTGGCTGGGATGTGAGCTGTCCTTGATGATGCTGCATGCCCTCCGCAGACATCTCTTGCTCTGGACAGCCTCAATGGTGGGGAGAGTGGAACCGGTGATGCGTTGGGCAGTTTTCACCACCCTCTGCAGTCTTTTGCGGTCGGCAACAGAACAGCTGCTGTACCATGTTGAGATGCAGTTTGTGAGAATGCTCTCAATGGTACAGCGGTAGAAATTCTCCAGAATCTGAGGAGACAGGTGGACCTTCTTTAGTCTCCTCAGAAAAAAGAGACGCGGGTGTGTCTTCTTTACTATGGATGAGGTGTTAAGGGTCCAAGAAAGGTCATCGGAGATGTGGACACCCAGGAACTTGAAGCTGGCAACACGCTCAACCTCCGTCCCGTTGATATGGATGGGGGTGTGTGTGTCAATAAAAAAATATGCAATAGCTGTCCCTTCTCTGTCTTTTTGTACTGAAACCAAGCCATTTCCTGAGTCATACAAGAAACTGCAGGGAGAGGTTATTTTATAAAGATAAGCCTATAGGTTACTATTTAATTTATTTCATCTTTTTCCTCCTGAGACATGACTAAACTGTTATGTATGTGTACTGAAACTATACTTTTACAGACTTTTACTGCAGAACTGGAAACAAAACCACAGTGTGGACTTGGCCTGCTACCTGCTATAGTACCTGTGCTGTGTGGATACATAACACCTCCTACTTAACCTGTGTCCCAAGCAAGGTCCCGCGGTTGCAGTCACAACACACACCGCTGTGCTGGAGGGGTGTGAGGTGGGACCGGCTGCCATGTGCCTGTACAAATAAACACAGTCAATGAGATAACTCGAACTGAATGAATCCATTATCGGTAGCTATGGCTGCGGCTGAAAGTCTCGTTGAATTGACGGGTGCAGTGTGAAGTCGAGGAAGAGAAATTCCAGGTCACTCGGCTGATTATTTGTTGACAGTTTAACAGAACATACAGTAAGCCACTGGTGTTTTCATAAGATATTTCAAAAAGGTGAATTGCAATTTTATTTATGCCAGAGAAGGCAGTTACAAACAGATGGCTGTCCTTTCCAAGGTGATACACTCTTATCACCTATTTCATTCTGGCTCTTAATTTATGCTGAATGGTTCGCAAACGTACTCTCATATTTGAATGATCAACTTTTTTAGTAATGCTCTTTATTAAAGGAGCCTCTTTTTTCTGGGGTAAATATCAAAATACTGGTGCTCAGAGACAGTGAACTTTGTGCACTCCTCATTCACATTACGGGCGAGTATTCCCAGTACAGCCTACGTTGCATTTGATTATATTTTAAATATATTAAATCTGCTACGATAGCCCTAATTGTGAATAGTGTCTCGGCGGAAAACATTCCCTACATAGCAAGAATGATGTGATTTCGTGACGTGCTTTGCTTGTGGTGTAATGGGAGTAAATGGTGTTAGCAAGCTTTAGGTTACACAAGACAGTTACGGCTTGGTGACCGCGATATTAAGTAGCACGCAGGGCTGTTTCGATTGCATTTTGCCGTGCTCATCTCACAAGCTGTCTCAAGCATGGGCTATTTGCCGTTTTGACGCTGGTGGTTGGAGGGAAGGACTCAACCTGAAACTTTTACGCACAACCATTGGCTTGCAGCAATGTGGAATGCCGAATTTAAGACAGATGTGCCAGTAGAGAATGCAGAGATCTAAAATGACGAACCCTAAGAGGATAATTTAAGTTCCACGCTTTTGGATACATCCCCGTGACACACCGGTGGCGCAAATTCAAGTATACTGCAGGAAACACAATATTCGACTCAAAATTGGAACATGCGTGTCAATACGGCTCAAGAATCGCTTTCGTCATGAGTGCTTGATAACCAACTTCATAGGAACCTGCTGCCGCCGCCGATATGTAGAAAGGGGGAAGGTCCATGAGATATTTTAAAGACTGAGCCCGTTTTGATTTACGTTTGGTTTCTTCCGGGGAATTCGTTCTACAAAGTGATCGCATTGTTTGTCGTTGACATGTGGAGAGAATAACGGAGAGTGGAACTCATCAACCGCGCCAAGTTAGACAATGCGAACCCGATTTCCAAGCGCCTCTGTTACACCCGCTAGCGAGCGAGCGGACCATACACATGCAACGCATGGTCCGCGGTCAGCATGACATACGGCGATCTCAGTACTGTGCACGTTGTATCCGATGACATTTGTTCAGCTTGAAGGACTGCTTTCGTCCCGCAATATTAGTAGAGCTTATGACTTTACGTTGAGGGGGAGAAACATCAGCGGTGCAAGATGTTTGCTTTGGAAGTACTGACTACCCTGTCGATGCTCAGTTGTGCTGTGTGTGGTTATTCATCCTGGGGTAACATAAACGCCAAACTGCCCAATCACGTTAATGAACTTGACAAGAGCTCATCACAACCGCACATCATTTTTATCATGGTCGACGATCAAGGGTTCCGTGATGTGGGATACCACGGATCGGAAATCAAGACCCCAGCAATAGACAGACTCGCCGCTACTGGAGTCAAGCTGGAGAATTACTATGTGCAGCCACTCTGCAGCCCTTCCCGAAGTCAACTCATGACCGGCCGGTAAGAAACCCCTATCTAACTTCTGCTCTCTGACAGCACATAGACAATAATTGCAGATTAAGCCTAATGACTTCTTGAGCCATAGAATATGTTCCAGCTTGATAACTATGACTGGGGGAATTTTCCTTGCCCATGATTTGCAAGTTGTTGCAATTACTTGAGGTTGGTGTAAGCTTAACCGCTTTCCAACAAGTCACTTCCACAAGTCCCTCACTGAAACCCCTCCTGGGGTAATTTTATTGCCATCATGGCAGACAGGGTGGGTGGCAGAGCATATAGGGTACCTAGGTTTGGATGGTTTTTGGTCAAAAAATCCGTCCAATCCCTCCTACCCAAGCTTTGGTGTCCATATGGAATGTAAGTGTTGCATCGGCAAGACTTAAATGAGCAATTATGTATGTGTGTCTCTCTCTGTGTGTGTGTGTGTGTGTGTGTGTGTGTGTGTGTGTGTGTGTGTGTGTGTGTGTGTCTCAGAGAGAGCACGTCTTGAGTGATTCTCTCCAGGTTTGATGATGAATGACTCAGTGGAGTGCCTGTAAGAGTTCATTAATCCCAGTCGAATCCAAACCGGATGACTTACTATGGGGCTAAGGAATAATCAGGTCGAGGCCGTTAACAGAAATTACGGAATGTTTGAAAAACTCCTAAGAATGCTTATCTTATTTTTGCAGTCTTAAGTGGTAAGATGAGGATGAGGCATTTGCTGTCAGAGAAACCCAAACCTAGGCAGATGTGTTTGAGTCATTTCTCTCTCTCTCTCTCTCTCTCTCTCTCTTTCGCACACACCCGCTTTCTCTCTCTCTCACTCTCTCTTTCGCTCTTTCTCTCCCTCTCACTGCGCGCAACTGTGCAAATGTGGTTGCGCCATGGCATGTGTAAAATCATATCTAACAGAGGACGTGTCTCAATGAATACATGAATTTAGCCATCCACTGTTGTTCATTCTTTTAGATATCATGCTCTAAACTGTCAAAAAACACCTCAAGCAAATGCATATAACACACAGGGACAATCGTTTAAAACTATTATACTTAAAGATATATGTCATGATATAAGAGCTTTTCAACCAAAACCTTAATTCTGCACTCTTTAACTCTTTGGGTGGAGTGGATAGTCTCTATCTCTGTTTGCATCGGCCGTCATACAGATATCATTTCTGAGGAGACCCTTGAGGTTTCACCACCAGAGGAGAGCTTATCAAGTGTTTTGACGGGTTGACATGGCAACCACCCAAATGGGCCAATGACTGTACAAACATGAAGACTTTATCTGATTTTAGTCCTTTTGTGCCACATCAATTTTAAGCAAGCCCTTTGCACGCGAGCAAAGATATTGACCCACATGGATACTATCATATGAAATGGTTGATATGTGTTTATCAGGTTAAACAGACAAAAAACATCATCATTTGTGCTGCGGTCAGATGCATTTGCAGACATTTGTGCTGCAGTCAGATTCATTTGCAGACTGATAGCACAGTTCTTATGCATTCTGATTGACTGAGAGAGTCTGGTTGGTTGGCTGGAGAGATTTGTTGATTTCATGTAAACACCTTTTCTGTCAGGATTATTTTAAAAACTATTTTGTGCACAGTGCTGTGAATCAATGCGTCAAAATCAATAAGCATTGTTGGTGTGTGTGTGAGTGTGTGTCTGTATTGATGTATGTTTTGTGTACATGTATGTATGTATGTGTGTGTGTGTGTGTGTGTGTGTGTGTGTGTGTGTGTGCATGTGTGTATGTGTGTGCATATGTGTATGTGCATATGTGTATACTTGCATGTGCATTGTGTATGTGTGTGTGTGTGTGTGTGTGTGTGTGCATGTGTGCATATGTAAATGTGTGTGTGTGTGTGTGTGTGTGTGTGTGTGTGTGTGTGTGTGTGTGTGTGTGCGTCTGTGTGTGTGTGTGTGCTCTAACAGGAGAGACCACTGAGTCTGTGAGTCTCTGTGATTTATTGATGAAGCCAGCCCCTGTGGCACCGGCTGATGAGTTCCTGGAGTGTTTGTGTCCTGGACTGCTAAAGAGGGCTCAGACCTCCTACACACACACACACACACACACACACACACACACACACACACACACACACACACACACACACACACACACACACACACACAAACAGGCTCAGTGTCTCTGCTGGGCTGCCCACAGGCAGCATGCTTAAGAGAGCTGGGCAGTGGGCCGTGTCTTCTCTGCCAGCTCAGTGAGAGAGAGTTGAAGCGCGTGTGTGTGTGTGTGTGTGTGTGTGTGTGTGTGTTTGAGTGTGTGTGTATGTGCAAACGCGTATGTGTGTGAGAAAGAGAGAGAGACCTCTGTCGCTCTGTGTCGTGTTTGTGTGTGACTGTTTTTCTGTGAGTGTGTTGAATGACATAGAGCTGTGTCAGTCTGTGTGTGTGTGTGTGTGTGTGTGTGTGTGTGTCTACAAGACTTGGTGGAGACAGAAACATAGGACGAGACAGGGGTGGGAAATGAATAAAAAGACACCCTGACGCCACACTTTGGTTTCTTTTGTAATGAACACATCCCAGCCATGTTGGCAAGTTGAAGGAAATCATTCTCAGCGTGAAAGCTCATTTCATCACCATGTAGCCCACGAGTGCCATTTTCCATTACACAGCGGGACACACACACACACACACACACACACACACTTGCACACCGGCACAACCTCTGCCGATCCCGACCTCCTAAAACAGCTGAGAATATTTTGACAACTGGGTCACACATTTCCTTCTGCAAAGCACAGCTGTAAATTACTTAACAGCAAGCGCTTCTTTACTCCACATGACCAAGGCATATATATATTTTAAAAAAAGCCTCGGAAGCGAAGGATAGCTGGAATACCTGACCCGGGGCGCTATGGGCGTGAGGTCTAAGCATAAAGCATACCTCTTTCACCCCTCATCTCAGCTGCCTCACCCCACTCCCCATTATTTCTGAAGCTTTAGCGGACAGTGGGGCAGCCCACTAAATTACCCGCATTCTTCACCCTCGTGAACTCGCTTTGTATGGCGATAAGGAGGCCCTGAGTTGTTCTCCAGGAGAGTCAAAGAGGGTGTCTCGCTCTCTCTCTCTCCTCGTGCCGCGCGCTCCTGTGCACTGCTGCAGGGGTACTTTAGCCGTCGGTGGCCGGGAGGATCGTACCCGGAGGGCGAGATTCGAAGACTGTGTTTTAGGCTGGCCCTCATGCCTACAGCCGCGGTTTTGTTTCCTTGCACCAACCACACATATCTTAAAACCGCCATGCAAAGGGAGCGGTGTGTCAGGCATCCAAAGATCACACACACATCCAAAAATCACACACACATCTAAAGTTCACACAGACTCATCCAAACATCACACACACACACACACACACACACACACACACACACACACACACACATCCGAACATCATAATATGAGTTGGTCTGCTGTGTAAGCATGATCAGAGAGGGAACAGAGGACTGAGCATCAGTACGTTCCCTCTGGTGTTTGGCCTTTGCCTGCAGAAACACCAGAGAACATGAGGAACCAGCCAAGAAACCTGTGGAAACATGATGAACATGCCAAGATGTTCCGTTGCACTACACAATGACATCAAAGGCATTCTATTCAATTCTATTCTCTGCTGTTCTATTCTATGGCCACAGCTGGGATATTAAACAGAACGCCACTGTCTGCTAGGCCTGTTTGCAATTGTACTCTAAAGTAGCTGATTTATGAAAGAATAGATGACAACGTGAGCAAAGGTGAAAAAGACTCCTTTATGCCATTATCTAAAAGTTCTTTAATGAAAGAAAATAGCCTCTGCAAGACTTCAGCAGCCCTTGACAGTGTGCCAAACTGACACGATCCATTGGGCTTGAGAAAATTAAATTTGTAATCAAAGCTCCTGATCTCCAGCAAACTGCCATCCATCAACAAACACATGATTAAGGATCCACACCTGGGTCCCAGGACTGGGTAAAGGAGATGACTAGATCAGATTAGGGCAGACTGAGAGAAGCCTTGTGCAGCCTAGATTATTTATTAATTTATTTTCATTATTTTAATTTTACTGTATTTGTTTTTTATTTGCTCACCCCTGCACTTTCCTTCGTTCGTTCTTTCTTTTCTTTGC